>NW_027179738.1:220000-227500 GCF_036669935.1 Montipora foliosa
CCACCACTTACAAGAGAAAGAGGCAAAGAAACATAATTTGGTTCAACCCACCATTTAGTAAAAATGTTCAAACCAACATAGGAAGAGAATTTCGAAATTTGATCGAGAGGTGCTTCCCACCGAACCATAAATTAAGAAAATTGTTTAACAAAAACAATCTTAAGCTAAGTTATAGTTGTTCACCAAACATAAAACAGATCATCGATGGACACAACAAAACCATCCTAAGCCAGAACATGCCACCTCCACAACAAACACCCACCAAACTCTGCAACTGCAGAGCACCAGACAAATGCCCTTTGAAAGGAAATTGCTTAGTCAAGGAAGTAGTGTATCAAGCCACCATCACGACCGCCGAAAGCACAGAGACGTACGTCGGCCTCACCGCCACTGAGTTCAAGACGAGATGGCGAAACCACCAAATGTCATTCAAAAACGAAAGTAAAAAGAATGACACCGAACTGAGCAAACATCTATGGCAGCTAAAAGAGCAAAAGAAAGATTTCGCAATCTCCTGGAAAATTCTAGCCAAGGCCAAATCTTATAGCAACCTTACTAAACGATGTAATCTATGTAGTACCGAGAAATTCTATATTGTATATAAACCGGACATGGCAACGCTCAACAAACGTAATGAACTCGTATCGACTTGCAGGCACAAGCGAAATTTTCTCCTTAGGTTCAATCGCATCCTCAACAACCAATCATAAATTTACAAATGCTTTTTACTATTGTTTTTCAAGTTTGAATCTTGTAAATCTAGGGAACACGGGTTCGATTCCCACTCACGGCATATGTGTTTTCCATTCAAAATGGATCAGTCAGTATTTCGTACTGGCTCGTGACTACATCGTTGGATTTCCAGTTCTTCATTCTATATATATATATATATATATATATATATATAATAAGTTAAAGTGCCTCGAGCCAACAGAGATGCTGCGCCAGAAGGATCCCAAAGGATTCACAGTCCAAACCTCGAGAAGATAATTTAATATATATATATATATATATATATATATATAGAGAGAGAGAGAGAGAGAGAGAGAGAGAGAGAGAGAGAGAGAGAGAGAGAGAGAGAGAGAGAGAGAGAGAGAGAGAGAGAGAGAATAAAGATGAATTTCTGGAGTCGGACTAGTTCAAAAACATTTAATTGCTACTCGGAGTTTCATGCTTCTAATGAAGCAATCATCAGGTAACTGACAACAATAACGGTCACATGTAAAGATATACAAATTTGAAAGTGGGGAACAATGCTTACTAGCATAACGTGTCAAGAAAATTTGTATATCTTTACATGTGACCGTTATTGTTGTCAGTTGCCTGATGATTGCTTCATTAGAAGCATGAAACTCCGAGTAGCAATTAAATGTTTTTGAACTAGTCCGACTCCAGAAATTCATCTTTATTCACAGCTCTGGTTTAACCATCGAGCACTTTTAGAGCAGATGAAGTCTTCAGTTTTTCCACTGGCAGTCATATATATATATGTATATATATATATATATATAGCTCTTTGGCATTACAAAGCTTCTGCTTTCATGTTCAAATTGAGCACTCTACTAGGATGAGCCATTACCGCTAGCAATTGCGCATGCTCACTAGCTCGCTAGTTTGAGCACTCTGGCATGGCTTGGATGTACCACATGCGTGGGACATCTGGGGTGGCTTTATAGCTTAACCTCCATCCTAGACATCAGCACTGCACTGATGAGGCCCAGAAGGCCGAAACAGTACTGTCTGCAGTTATATATATATATATATATATATATATATATATATATATATATAAATGATATATATATATATATATATATATGTCCCACATGGGTGGGACATTTGGGGTGGCTTTATAAGTTTAACCTCCATCGCAGACATCAGCACTGCACTGATGAGGCCTAGGCCTTTTATCAGTTAATAGTTGGGCTAACCCAGGGCGAGGCCCTATCAGTCTGTTTTTTCGTTCTCGCTTTCACTTTTGGTATCGCTGCTTTGACCTTTGGCCCAGCAGTGTTATGTCAAGTGCTGATGTTGATCCCCAGCATAGCTGGGCTGATGATGTTTCAGATGATATGTCTGTCGTGTCTTTGGGTGGTCCTCCGTCTTATTCCCCGACCTGGTCGCCGTCCAAGAGTGTTGAGTCAATCTATGGAGGATGATTACATTATGAAAAATGAAGCCCGTCTTTCGGATTCCGAAAAGGATCGGATTCACCCGCTGAATATTCTTCCTGAGCGCCCTTGTACGGCTCACTTTGTCCTTCCTACTAAAGATGCGCCTTTGTCTCACGTCTTCACTGATTTTAATAATTGTGGCATTCGTGCAGCTGGTGTTAGGTGTTTGCAGCGCAGTCCTAATGGTTTTGTATCAGTAACGTTTTCTACGTCCGAGTACCGTGATTGTTTTCTTCGCCAGTCCTCGTTCATCTCTCGTCGTGCTCGTCGTAATTCTTCGTCATTCACTTTCGTGGTAATCTACGACGCACCTTATGAACTTCTGGATGAAGCCCTTTCTCATCGTCTTAGCCACTATGGCTCTGTTCATGGAATTCGTCGGTGTGGCCTCCAGGGCTATGATGGCATCCAAAGTGGTACACGTGTGGCTAGAATGGAGTTGTCTGACTCAATTCCTTCCTTCATGCGTTTTGGTAGGAAGCTCCTTAGGATTAAACACGAAGGTCAGATCCCCACCTGCCGTAAGTGTCATTTGCCAGACCATGTTCCTTGCTCCATGCTCCTTTGCATTCTACGCAGTCTACTCAAGATTCCTCTCAGCAGTCTGCAGACCCTTCACAGCTCTCGCAGTCTCAATCGCTCTTCGAGTCTCCTGAGCCTCCCTCCGACCCTCTTCCGGTTCCTTCCCCTCCTTCAAGCGTTATTACTGGCACGCCCACTGTATCTGATTTGCAACTTGCCGCTGAAGTTCCATCACAATCTCCTCCTACTGTCTCAGATGAAGCCTTGGCTGCTATGGAAATTTCTGAAGTTAGTTCGGTTGTTTCGCCTCCCCCGTCTCAGAATTCTGTTTGCGCTTTTGTTTCAGGTGTGGCGTCCAAGCGTAAGCCTGCTAGGTTGGACCCTGCTGATGGTCCTCCTCCACGTAAGTCTACTACATCCTTGCCGGTTAGCTCTGGTAGGAAGACTAATAACCCTCACACTTCATGAACTTTCAAATTGTTTCCTTAAACTCAAGGGGATTCAGTAAACGTTTTCAGAAATATCTTATTGATAACCTTCATGCTTCGTACGATGTTTTTGTTTTCAAGAAACGCTTATTACTGATCCTGGAGTATTTTGTGCTTTTTCTAAAGCCTGGCGTGGGCCTTGTTTCTGGTCTCCCGCTGTTGGAAAACGAGCTGGCGTTTTAACTTGCTTTTCTGATTCCTTTTCGGGTATAATTAGGAATTGGAAAAGAGATGTATCTGGTAGGGTTATTAGTCTTGTTTTTGAGCTTGATGGTTTTAAGATTAATTTAATTAATATTTACGCGCCTACTAATCCGACTGAAAGGAAAGTGATTTTGATAATTTGCACGAGTATTTTTTGCCTTCTGACGCCGTTATTATCGCTGGAGATTACAATTGCTATGATCACCATCTTGACAAGTTTGGTGGGAACTTTGTTCCTGCTAAATATCTTTCTGTTTTTCGTTCGACTTTTTCTTTGTCAGATGCCTGGCGTAAGTTTCATCCAAGGCTGCGTCAGTGCACTTGGTTTAATTCTGATTTTTCTATCGGTTCCCGGCTTGATAAGTTTTTTGTTTCTCAGATATTTATGTCTGCGGTTGTTTCCTGCGAAATCAAACCTTGCCCTTTTTCCGATCATGATTTTGTCTATCTTTCTATCCAGTCCTCTGGGAATAATTCCCGTGGTCCTGGTTGTTGGAAATTCAACAACTCGCTTTTAAATGATAGCGCGTTTTGTGAATATATTACAACTTGCATTGATGATCTTTCTGGTTGTCTGCAGCACTTTCCTTCAGTCAAGTCGTGGTGGGATTTCTTTAAGCATTCTATTCGTTCACAAATTACATATTTTTCTAAGAATAAGCGCAGGGAGCTCTCGCTCGAGCGCGTTCTTTTGGTTAATCGCATCATTGATCTTAAGCTTAAATTAACTTCTGGTGATTTGTCGGTTAGCTCTGAAATTCCCGAGCTCGAAAGTGAACTGAAGGCCCTCACCTTGAAAGAGTTGGATGGCTCTAAGGCTCGCTCCAGAGTTCAGTGGCTTGAAGAGGGAGAAAGGCCTACTCGTTATTTTTTTAAACTTCAGCGTGAGCGTGTTGAGCGTAATATTCTCACTTCTATTCTAGATTCTAACGATGTCGAGGTTTTTACACGTAAAGAAATCGAGTGTGCACACATGCAGTTTTATTCAAGTCTCTTTTCTAATGAACCTATTGATCTTTCTTCACAACAACGTTGTTTAGATTCCGTGGAAAAATTCCTTTCTCCTTCTCAAAGTATCTCGTGCGAGGGTTTCCTGTCTAGTGAGGAGTTATTGAACTCCGTCAGAAGTCTTAATACCGGAAAGTCACCCGGATCTGATGGGCTGTCGGTGGAATTTTATTTATATTTTTGGGAGTCTTTGGGTCACCTTTTGCTTTGTGTTGCTAATAGATGTTTTGCTGACGTCGAATTATGTCCCACAATGAAGGGCAGTGTCACCCGCTTGATTTTTAAGAAGCATGGTGACGTCAAGCATTTAAAGAATTGGCGGCCCATCTCTCTTTTGAATGTAGATTACAAGATAATTTCTAAAGCGATTACTTTGCGCCTCTCTAAAGTCCTTGGGCACATTATTCACCCGGACCAGACCTGTTCTGTCTCAGGCCGAAGCATTTTTTCAAATGTTACCCTTTTGCGCGATGTCCTTGACTACATTCAACGGACTGATGAGTCTGCCATTTTGATAAGTCTTGACCAGGAGAAAGCATTTGATCGAGTAAATCGTTCTTTTCTTCTAAAGCTCCTTCAGGTTTATGGTTTCGGCCCTGATTTTTGTCGATGGATTTCCACCTTTTACAACGGCGCATTCATGCAAATTACTCTGAACGGTTGGCTCACTGATGTTATTTCCCTTGAGCGTGGGGTGTGTCAGGGGGACCCTCTGTCTCCCTTGCTTTATGTTCTTTGCGTGGAGGTCTTGGCCTCCCTTATCCGCAGCTCTCCTGGGATTAAGGGGTTTCTCCTTCCTGGTGCAAGAGGACTGCAGGCGCGTGTTCGCCTGTATGCTGATGACACCCCGGCGATCCTCAGAAATCTTCGATCCTTGACCAACCTTTTTGATTGCGTCACCGTTAATGAAAATGGTTCTGGCGCCAAGCTTAATCGTAGTAAAACTGAAGCAATGTGGTTAGGGGCCTGGAGAAGTCGTTCTGATGAGCCACTTGGCCTCACTTGGGTTAAGAAAATGAGGATCCTTGGTGTCATCTTCGGCACTATCCCTACCGAACATTTGAATTGGCAGCCCAAGCTTGAGGAATTGGAGAAATCCCTCAATCTCTGGAAAACTAGGTCCTTGTCCTTGCCTGGCAAGGCTCTTATTATTAATATGCTTGGCTTAAGTCAGCTGGTTTACCTGGCCAGAGTTCTCACTCTGCCAGCCTGGGTCACTGCACGTGTTAATGCTTCGATTTGGCCCTTCCTCTGGGGTTCAAAGATGGAAGCGGTCAGCCGTAATACCTTCTTTTTGAAACCGAAGGATGGGGGTATTAATGTCATTAGCCTCCCCTTAAAGGCCCAGGCCTTAAGACCGGGGATGGCTTCTGTTCTCAATTCTCCCGAGGATTCTAGCTTTTTTATGCTTAAGTACTTTGTTGGTCGCTGTTTATCTTGTCTGCGTACCGAATGGTTTTCTTTGCTCCTTGCTCCTAGCGCTGTCTTCCCGACTCCTTTTTACGAGGCTTGTTTGGATACCTTGTCAAGGGTGGGTGACAGCGCTCTAGTTTCTAAGGTTCTCTATAAGAAACTCTTGTCCGTTGAGTCATCCCCGCCAATCCTACATCGACAGTGGTCCCTGGTTATCGGGCCAGGGTTTTCTCTCGATGGTCACTGGTCTCTCGTCCGGGATCCTTTTACAGAGAATTTTAAGAATGATGTTATTTGGTTGATTATCCTTCGTGGCGTCGAGGTGCGCGATTCTCTCTTTAACTGGGGTGTTATCTCTTCTAGTCAGTGCGCCTCTTGTCCCCGACGTGAGACCATTGACCATTGCTTTTTAAACTGCGGTAGGGTCAAGAGGGTCTGGTCACATTTTGCATCTGCCCTCTCCCTGGTGCTTGGTTCCCAGTTTGCTATAAAGCTTTTAAGCGTGTTTTTCTTTCGCTGGTCCTCTGTTAGTTCTAAGAGGGCCCGCATTGCACGCCACTTGGTGAAATCCATACTCTACGGCATTTGGATCTTTCGGAATAGGGCCACCTTTCAAAACGGAAGAGAAGACCATCGAGCAATTATCTGTTATGTCCGTAATGATTTAAAACAGAGGGTCTTCCTGGATTCTAAACGTCTTTCTCAATCTCGCTTTCGCGATCTTTGGCTTCTGGACGGTTTTTTGTGCCGTGGAGAATGGACTTCCCCGAGTTATAATCTAGTTGTACATTTAAATCCTTGTAGCCTTTTGTCCGTGCGCTGTTCGCGGTGTCTGCTATCAGGGGCTCTCCTTAGGGAATTTGCGCTGTTCATGGACTCTACCGTTAGGGCCCCGTGCTCTGGCGGCTAGCTGCTTACTCCAGCTTTTGGTTTCAATCGCTTTTTTTGTGCTTCCTCTTCTTTAGTGGCGTGTGTTTGTAAATAGCTTGTTTTAGTTTTTATTTGGAATAAAGGTTGTCTTTCACGAAAAAAAAATAGCACGTTTCATACCAGATTTGTGGTAGACTAATTGGCTTTTATCTTTTTTTGTTGGACCCTGTCCTAAGTACCTGCCGAGAGGGAACGGTGTGGGTCCTACCCTAAATTATTTTCGGTATGTCTCAGTCTACGCCTGTATCCGCTCTGTGGTCTGATATTGTTGTGAATACGCCTGTTTCTGGAGCTGGCCAATCTGATTCGCCCTCCCATATGGATACCAGTCCTGGTGGCTCTTATGCTGATAGAGTGACTCTTGGTGCTGTTGATTCCCGTCCAAAAGTTTCCAGTGTAGCTCCGCGTCGCAGGTCTTATTTGTCTTCTTTTGAAAGAGAGCATTTTGATGTTTTGAATGTCATGACTGATCGTCCTGCTTCTGCATACTTCACACTCCCTGACAGCTCAGTTACGACCAAGCAAATCTTTGATAGCTTGGCGAGAGATGCCTTTCCTCCGACGTCAGTCCGTTGCCTTCAGAGATCCCAGAATGGGTTAGTAGTCCTCACCTTTACGAAAGAGGAGATCCGAAACAAATTTCTGCAGCAGTCGTCTTTCTTTGTTGGAAACCAGCCAAATGCAGCTCATCTTGCGGGCAGAGCCTTGTCTTATGTTGTTGTGTACGACGCTCCTTTTGAGTTACCTGACTCGGATTTGAC
>NW_027179738.1:232500-235000 GCF_036669935.1 Montipora foliosa
GGTGCTCTGTCCTGTTACCTACATCGCACATGAGCGTAACACCTCATGTAGCCTAGGTGATGCTAATACGTTCCCCCGACAGAAGAAGCCTGAGAATGGAGGGGAAGGGGTGGGGGTTCTAGCTAGCTACACGTAGCATTTTAGGAAAAGATGGGAGGCCGAGAGCCGTCTCAAAAAAGACACATGGTGAATAGTAACACCCTTGCACACACAGCCTTAACTTAAAGGGACAATACGTAGATGCAGACAGATGTATATGAAGCTTAAACTCACAGTGCCACACTGGAAATCGATACCAAGTCCAAACGAGAATCTGTCAAATAATTTTTAAAGAATCAAACAGTTAAGGCTGGTTTTCGATAGTGACGAAATCACAAGCACATTTAGCTGTCTTTGAGAAAATATGTAATCATGAATATTAGTTTCGCTGTCACGGTTCAGTCTTTTTTAGTCGAAGTGTTCAGTATAGTTTTGAATATTTTTTTTCTACGATTTAAATTCAGTGAAATAATATCTTTTTTTTCTTACATATCACCTGTAATGTATACTCAATAGCTTAGGTATCTACATAAATATCTGTGCTGTTACCTAAACCTTGAAAACATTGCGGCTTATGTGCTGAAAATATGAAATTGAGCAGGGGATCTCAGTTATAATTTTCGATAAATATTCTCGATTTTCAGTCACGCAATTAGCGACCATGTTTTCTTCTTATGTGAATCAGAGACAAACTCAGTTTTTGCTAGCCTCCTAAGCACTCGGAAATCGTAGTCCTCTTTCAAACACAAGCGCCTGCTGACCCGAAAGCAGCATTCTCTTTCTTACAGTTTAGCCAATCAAAAATTATACCTAGTGAATTCTGGAGGCTGAATCACGCAGAACAACTTTAGCGGGAAATTCCGAACTAAGTATTCGAGTATTCTTTGATTGCACCTGACGTCACGGCGGCCAGGTTTGTGGAAGGAACAATAGACCAATGGGCCATTTCCGAGTTGCTGTTTGTCTCGGTTTCAAAGTGAGTCTTGGTGCTCAACTATTGTAAGGAGAATGAGTTTGATTTGCATAACAATTTGCAGCTCGTTTCCATTTGAATGGCTGTGCATCAGAACTCGCTTTGAAACTGAGGCATGCAGCAACTCGGAAATGGGCTATTTCGGTGTATTAAAGTTCAGTCCTAAACAAAAGGCATCATCTCGAGACTCTGGTGAATAATTATAAGGGTTTGCATGAGTTTATTCGCTAGAGCCTCGAGATGATGCCTTTTGTTTAGGACTGAATTTTAGTATATCGAAATTGGGTTATATAATTGCGAAGAAGTCGTTTGGGAAGTTTGACTCTATTACATGTATTATGAAAGATTTGAGCTACACTTTTCGTTTTTTTTGGCCCCAGCATGGCCTTCTTATCACGTGAGTGCAGTCAAAGAATTATGGACGTTAAAGGAAACATCCCCTAAAACAAGAATACAACTATAAAATACTGAACATCAAAATTGTTTGAACTTTTTCTAATGGAAGCGTTTGTATCTGAAGTAAGCAAATCTCAAAAACGCTTGTTTAGGCTTCAAATTTCCCGGACGCTGCCATTTTTAAAATTTGTAAAGTATAATGGTTGCCCTATAGTTTCAAAACAAAACCTCTTTGTGTGAATACAATAAAGCAAACATTACATGTCACACGTAATCAAAACAAGCGTTTTTGAAATTTGTCTATTTCGGATACCAATACTTCGTTGGAAAAAATTTCAATCACTTTTGGTTGTAAGCATTATGCTCAGTATTGTAAACCTTACGTTTAATATTGAATTCTTGTTTTAGTGGAGGCTCCATTTGATAGGCGTTATGAGGTCATTAATTGGCCATTGTTAGTCAATGACTGGATCGCGATTGGCCAGGACGCCTTGCAGGTCAGGCTCATACATGTTCAATACGGCTGCATTAGTCATTGTACCAACAAGATGAGTGCCGTGATTTTGTTGCGTTTCACTTTAGGACGGTACCTACTAATTCAAAGGTATTTTTTCGTAGTTTAGAAATAAGCCAGAAAAGCAGATTTTAACAAGTGTTATTGAAATCCGTAGAGAAAATTGAGGGCACTCAGGGTAACCACGTATTTTTCAAAGGTAACTGATTAAGCAACAATATTTGTAAAAAAGCCTTAAAATGGCGTTTTCGAATTGGAGCTTAATTACTTCTGAGAAATGCGTTGTTACCCCCATTTTTTAATTTCTTTTATTTATTATTTATTTTTTTTTGGGTAACAATAGCACTTAAATGCTAAGTTCTGCTTTCCTCGCATACTTTTAAATCGCGCAAAAGTATCCCTGCATTTCGAGATGCGCAGAAGGTATGGGCAATAACAACAGTAGGCACCGTCCTTAAGCAATAGATGCTCGATCCAGTCTTCTTTCCTTGCGATAGTGACGTCAAATGAAAACCTAACGCATGTGCAACGCTTATGTTATAGATTATCAAACCTTATAGCTCCGTAAATAAATCCCA
>NW_027179738.1:240000-245000 GCF_036669935.1 Montipora foliosa
AGGGTGTTGGCTACCTCAGTTCCATACTTGTCTTCATTGCCGTCTGCTGTACGCTGAAGTGCGTAGTTGGCACATGCAGGGAATGATACTGCACCGAAAAGGTGCACAGTCATACAATATACTCTTCGGCCTTCTGCTCCAAGTCTCCATTTGGCCACCACAAAAATCTGAGGAAACTTTGATCTTCCCTTTTAACTCTCACTTGAAAGAGTGAGGCGTACTTCTCTTGGCGAAATCTGGTCAGGGCGGCGAGCAGATTACTTGTAAGATCTGGTTCCTGAAGAAGTTTGTGATTCAAGGAGTGTCCTTCAAATGTGGCCGAACAATCAAACACCACCCTTACTTTCGACTTCTGCGGGTGATAAATCCCATGATGAGAAAGGTACCAGGTTCTTTCAACTTCATCTTCGACCTCGTCGTCCACCTTGCGAGCGTATCCTTTGGAGATGAATGATATCAGCCATAAAACTGCAGTAATCCGCATAATATCTGGCATCGGCCCTCAGACGCTTTTTTAGGCCATTCAAACTCTTCTCGGCTTGTGCATAGTTGTTAGGGAGCTGAATGTTCTGTTGCTTAAATGGGAGGGGCATCTCATACTGTATGTCTTCAAGATGAACGATGCCACTCTCGACCGTTTCGCAGAACTTGATGTCTTCACGTGACATTGCTGTCCTCTTTTCACGTTCAGAGAAGTCCAACTCGAACATCTGACTAACTGCTTGTGGAGATATCCGCTCCTTCACCTTTCTCTGAGTGACTACCTATCCCCGAGGGGTGATTAGAGTATCTTTAGGGATAAGATCAATTCGGTTGAATGTAATCCGGCTACTCTGCTGCTGATTACAGAGGGGACCGTTGATGTACCATCCGAGGAGTGACCGAACTGTGTATGGGTCTGAATCTTCGCCGTAAACGATTTCTCTTGGACGTAGGGCACTTGGGCAATTCAATCCAATGAGCAGACCCACTTCGATGTCTACCATATAGGGGGATATCTCTGCACTGATTTTCTTCAAATGAGACATCTTGCAAATTACGTCAGGTCGAGGTATTTCATTGCGGTCTGCTGGAATCACATGTCGCGTAAACGTTCTAGGTAGGTCCAAGATCACGTCCTCTTCTTTGATGTTGGCTACCACCAATCCTTCAACGGCTTTTGTGGTAACACTGCTTGTTCCGTGAACCGTAGTAAGGATAAGGTCAGTGTAATTTCCCTCAATGCCAAGCGCCTTCATCCCATGTCCCACCACTAGCGTTGTCTAGCGTTGTCTAGGAGCGCATAAACCTTTGTCTTCTTTGCTGGATCACTCTTGTGAAACAAATAAACTGGTAATACGCCTATGTTGATAGGTACATCTCCAGCTTCCGTGACGTTACAGATGCCAGTACAGTTGCTGCCAACACAAGGTTCACCTCCAGATTGATTAGCACTGTTGTAACTGGTCTTCTTCGCCCAATCGTAGTCGTGTAGCGATATGGGGTGTTGCCTCTTGCAAGTCTTACATGTCTGCCGCTCCTTACAGTTTTTGGCAATGTGCTGATCACTAAAGCAACCAAAGCACAGTTCTTCCTCCACTACAAACTCCTGTCGCTCAGTTAGAGCTTCTCTAAAAACTGTTCGCAATCGTTTAGGTTGTGAGGCCTTTGGCATAAGGAACACGATGTGGACTGCTCTTTTCTATCTTCCTGCTTCAATCCCGTGGCAAGGGTTGTTCCTTTTCCTCTGCTACGAGGCCTTCTTCTGAATTTGACGTGAGTGCTTTTCACTTTCTCATCATCATGAGGTTTGTAAACATTTTCGTCTGCGAATACAGGATCTGTGGCAAGCTCGGATTGTTCGCGGACAAATTGTGAGAACTCCTCAAAGTCAGCTATCCTTCCTTTTGCACTCTTGGTCTTATTGTTCCTTTCAGTCCATTTGCTTCGTAGATGCCTAGGTAACTTTTCCCAAAGCTGCCGCAGTACATGAGCTGTTTTTAAATCGTCCATGTGAGACATGCCTTTCATAGCCGACTTTGCCTGGTCTAGAGCAATAGAGAAATTTTGGAGAACCGAGCCAGCAGGTTTGCTCTAATTGGTTGCCACAAATAGAGTTTGGTAATTTGGGCATCTGCAATCTTGAATGGATCTCCGAACTGTCTCTTTAGCAGTCCCTTAGCTTCTTTGTAGGATCCTTCTGATTTTCTCTGGAGACAACCATTAATAACTTCTTTAGCCTTACCAGAAGTGTACTGACCTAGAAAATACAGTCTTTCACAGGAGTCCTCAACCTTTGATTCAATCAAAGACTCAAAGGCAGTCATAAATGCGGGAAATTCCATAGCGTCACTATAAAACATTGGAGGGTCACTTGATGGAAGGAGGTTCCTTGAATGCTGGGAAACCATAATTTGAGACAATTCTTTCTGCTTTCGTTGAATGTCCACAATATCTTGTAAAGGTATTATCGTGGGCTGTTACGGGGTTAACAGACAAACTTGTTGAGCAATCTGACGGGCTACAAACATGTTGCGGTGTCTGTAGTATCCTCTGTGATTGATGTCTGATAGAATACACAGCTGCACGCCCGTCCACGAGGTAGGGTTGGGTTGATGAGAGTTGCGCACTCGTGGGAACATGGCTTTCAAAGCAGAAGCCTGAACTTCCTGAGCTGCATGCTGTCATTGGGCTTGTGTAAATGGGGCCTGTTTGCCCTGTAGTATATCCAGTAAGAGGATTTGCTTGAAGAGGGTTACTGGTGCCCTAACACATGATTGCCAGAAGAATGTGCTGGGAGAGATTTTAAAGCAGGTTCCAACACTGAAATGGCATTTGATGAGCGTGAACTGGTCACCATCGTCGCCGTTGTCATCGTTACAACCGACCCTTGTGTCGACAGGGAGGCAATGTTTGTATGCTTCGTAACGTTAGCTGTGAGTAAACTGGACACTGGAAATATTGGAAGCCATTGTGTTTGTAAACATGTAGGTGAGGAAACTAACTCCTCATTGTTCATTTGTTCAAAAATCCTTTCTTCTTCCTTTACCTTAGCTAGACTTTTCCTAAGCTCCAATTGTTCCTCGGCCATTTTCAATGCCTGTTTTTCCTTCAGAAAAGATGCCTCAACTTCTAGGGCTGCAACCTTAGACTTGGCTTTTATCAATTTCGAATGAGATGAAAGTGAAGACAAATTCACCTTTATCACTCGGCGGCCATTTTGGAGTCCGTGGGGAATAAAGGCTTTGTCTTTGCATTGTCTTTGCCCGTCCAGCCTCACACTGAATGAGAGGTTCGACGGGCAAAGTCTTTAGTTTGGACATTGAGTGATATGGGCCAATTAGAACATCCAGAATGTTTAGACTTTCTTGAGCGATGAGACTTGTTAGAAGCAGCAGAACTTAATTCAGCTGACTGAAGCTCTTTCGCCTTGGACAAATATTCACAGACAGACTGCTTAAACTTAAACACATCTCCATCATGAACTTCATACCATGAGTTAGCACTGGCAATATCTGATTCATTCTCCAACACTTCGAGGAAATTATCTTGAGCAACTTGTAGCTCGACGAGTAAATTGTTTAGACCTTCGATTTTGAATGACACAAACTCAAAATTGTTGAGATCAGCAAGAAGAGGCTTTATTTTTTTTTATCTGCCTAGTAACGTGGCGAAGAGCTACAGTTCTACGGTCTTTTAACCTTTGTATTTCGTATTGTTTACCTTTATCCGTAGTAATTTTCTTCCTTGCGTCCGATTCTAACTCCGCAGCAGCATTAAACGTCGATTTCTGCTCAATATTCAGTGAACCTTGAACATTAACTGAATCATGAAGCCGTATTTCTGATGCTACATCCGTCGGTGGAGTGTAAAGCGGTGAAATGGCGCGAAACGAAACCGTGTCAATTGAAGGCCAACGCGAACGACAACCTTTCAAAATTCCTTCCTCAACATAAGCGATTGTAGATTCCATGTTTTCGCTTTCCATGCCCGTAATTAACCGTGACAATTGCATAGATAAACCAAGCGAACCGTATTTATCCTTGTAAACCACACATCCATCGACAAACCATGCTTGAGGTCGAGTTTTTACTGTAGATGCAAATGTAAACTAGCCGTAAATTTCAACGTTTATTTTCGGCACGACGCACCGTGAGACAAACTCGCAATTCCAGTTACACCGATGGGCCTTCACAAAAGTCAACTTAACTGCCGTACAAACTGTGAAAACCGATTAACCTTAGTGAACTTAGAATTCAGGTAAAAATCGGTGGCCCTCGTGGTTTTACATTAAACGCCACCAATGCGCATGCCCGAAACTAAATATGTGCGCAGGGAACCCAGCTGGGAAACGCGAAGCCCAGCAGTAACAGCCTCAAAAGGTCCACAATGGGAGCTTTAGCGGTACCTTTTAGGGTATTGAGAAGCAGAGTTATGACAGGAGACATTTGACAATTAACTCTTTTTTTTTTTTTATTTTGTCTAATTAAAACCCATAATTTGGTACCTTTTAGGCGTGAAAAGAATTTCATGCCACCCGCACAAGATAGGATTTTGGTACCTCTTAGGGATTCTTTCAAAATTTCCGACGAGCACCCCCAACCCCCAGGAAATAAATATCAGTAGCCTCAAATTGACTTACTTGCTAATTTTACCAAGCTCTTTCCATTTCTGGCATATATTATGCACCACGACCATTCTTTATGCTTGCTAAGGTCACGTGAAACGGTCATACAAAGAGCCATTGCTTTGATACTTCAAGCGGCTGACAGAGCAATCGAATGATCGACGTCATTTTTTTTTCCGGCAAGCCCCGTAAAAACCTCTTCCCAACTACTCAAGTTGCTGCACGATTTACTGCGTTGATCTTTAGATCTCATGTAATAGATCATCTCAACAGCTCTTTTTGTTCATCATCCAACATTTGTTACGGCTTTTCTATATTATTCTGTCTCAAGGAGATAGTTCAAAAACGACCACCTAAAGCGAAGATATCGTTTATTGCGTTCGATGAGAAGGCA
>NW_027179738.1:250000-252500 GCF_036669935.1 Montipora foliosa
GTCAAAATGTCAATTTTCCGATGAACGGCCGGCATGGCTGAGCACTTTCGAATTCCCATAGACCAAATGAGTGTTAACATGGTGTTGCAGAGAATTTTCCAATGAAAGCTAACGGCGTAAAAAATTCAGATGTTCCGCCAGCAGAGGTTTTAAATGAGTGGTAAATTGAGATAACACGAACGACTCGAGAAGAGCGCCATACTACCAAACACAGGTCGTCAAAGCTTGGGTCTCGCAGCGGTATCTACGCACGTTTTACGCCACCTATGCTGTAGAGGAATTCAAGTTTCATTAGTACCGAATCTATAAACGACAACTCACTTTAACTTTCGTGTCATCCAGTGTTTGATTTCAGTCTGAACTCGTGCAGTGGGCCGTGCAGTAAATTTGCCTGTTGCGCGTGCGCGATATGTGATTGATTCGTTTGCAGCTAAACCACAATGAAAAGAGAGAGAGTCAACACGCAAATATATAAGTTCTCCTTCAGATTGTGCGAGTCCTCACATGCAAACGATCCCAGAATCTGTAATCTTACGTCCTGTCGAGACGCTAGGGCCCTTCTGCTGTCCTACGCTTTGCAAATGGTGAGTTGCGCCTCCAATGTAGGCCTCTGAGAGAACACTAGGGCTGATTCTAGAGTTTGTGGTTTGATAACATTCTTTCATTTAAAAACCATTTTTTTAAATTTGTTTGTATGTGCTTCCCTTGTCTCAGGGGCAGAGAAAATTGTGCTTCAGAGAAACGGCTTATAAAGCTTGATGGGCCGAGCGTTGTCACCGGCTTTTGCTGCTAGTAGACGGTGTCGATATCGAAAGCGTTACTGTTGACAATGATAGTACACAGAAGGAAAAAAAGAAAATTTATAAACGTAAATAAACGTACGGATGGCTCCGGTACCATGAAGGGAAAACACTTCATGCATGTATTGTGATGTTTGCCCTAAGTAAAACAAGAATGTGCTCAACATGAATTAACCCTATTTCTTAAGCCTCAGAGTCAACTTTGTAAACTAAATGGTATTGAATTAATGGCGGTGTGTTGTGTTTACTACCTGGTACTGTATAGTAATTATACAAACCCACATAGAGACTAATATGTTAAGGCATTTTGGTACAGTACAATTATATTGAGTCACACTGTTTTGTGCCTTTTTGCTCTTTTGTCGTGCAGTTCACACATTCAAAACATTTGGCTATGACATCCTTGTTCACTTTTTTTTTACTTTCATGATAAAAATGATAAAATGTATATGCAGGGTGATAGGAAAACATCACCACATAATTTCTTACTTAATATCTTAAGCTAGCTTGCACCAAGAAAACACTATCATGTGTTAAAAGAGTGTAGCTATCAATTTGTATATAGTATAAATAAACGTTTTGGTATTATTGTAATAGAAATAGGCAAGTGCCTGTTTGAGTCATTGATAATAAAACAGTGGAAGGTATACATGTATCTCATATTTTATTACTGGGGACATAATCAGGGAGAGAGACAAGTCCTTCTTACAACAACATTGAATCATTTGAATTTCATTGTGGAAAGTAGCGTCACAGCTACGAACTCAGTAAATGAAAACATAAATACAGCCAAATTTGTAAGCTACGCCACCCAACTGATTTCAAAGTGCATGTAAAATACCAGCGAAAAGGAGAAGCCGCAAATGCAGAAAAGGCAGGAAAGCAGGTGCATTCGTGTGACAACACCGCGCTTTCCCTCAAGGCTCAACACCTTGTTTTTAAGCGTTAACCAACTAGTGAACGCTGAAGAACAAGCGGTTTTTTGGCGTTCTCTGCGCATTCACTGTTCGGGAAAATGCAAGAAAACTCGCTGAAAACTCCACTGAACGCGTTGTTTTGTAACTGGAAAACACCAGTAAACAATGGAAAACAACCTGTTTAGCGTGCGTTAACCGCGCGGTGAACACCAGGACAATATATGAAAGAAAACTCTGACTAAACTCCGGTTAACACGCTGTTTTGCGACTGGAAAACGCCGGTAAAACAACGAAAAACAATCTGTTTTCACAACGTTAACCAGGCGGTAAACACCTGGAAAAGGGCTTGTTTTCCTGGTGTTCACCTTAATGGAAAACTGTCGGATGATGGAACGAAAACTCGAGTTCACCGGCTGGAAAACAGACAGAAAACCTTGGATTTTACGATCGGAAAACGCAAGCAAATGTTCGAGAAATGCCGCATTTTGCAATGTTCACCGATCGTTTTCCTAGCGGGTGAACGCTACTTTTTTTGCCGTGATGGTTGGTAGTATATTTAGTTAATCATTAGCTGTTGTCCTTCAGTAGCATTTTGTGGTTAATGATTCCAAGTTCGAGTGAGGCCTAACACTACTGTGACGTTTTTATGCCCAAATTATTCCATCAGAGATCAACCCTAGTATTGGAATTGGGCCCACACAAGGACAGAGAAAAACTCTGACCAGGGTGGGATTTGAACCCACGACCTTCGGATTAGATCACCGCCGCTCTACCGACTGAGCT
>NW_027179738.1:260000-270000 GCF_036669935.1 Montipora foliosa
TTTTTTATCATAGTTTATAATATATTTTACCACAGTTTTACGTCATGTGTGATCTATTATTGAACAGAATGCACGGTAAAATTAAATCTATTTGATAATTATCAGCTTAAAATCCGTCATTTTGCAACAGATTAATAAAGCTTCATTTCAAAGTCCATGAAATCCCCATAGTAATAAAATGTTGTTTTTTAGATGTGTCTGCTTTACTGGCCAAAAGTGGTCAGAGGCTCAGTTTTACTTGCCCCTGCCGCCTAACGCATATCCAAGCCTGCATCACCAACTAATCATGCTACTTGGAGAGAGAAGCTGTTATAAAAATCGATGACTGGAGAAAACTATAACCCACAAGAGAAAGATGTGAGTTTTAAGCTCCAAGTTGTCGCCTCAGGCCAGACCTAACAATCAATGTTGCTAATTTATTAGCTTTTTTTATATTCAACTGGTCAGGGATTATGATGTTGCAATCAAAGAAATCACGCCTTACGAAAGCGATGGTTTGCTTGACGTCGCTGTCAGTAGTATCCGATTGCCTCTCTCCATCCATTCTCTTCCAGATGGCGCAATTCTCTTGGTTAGCACAGAGCCGGAATAAGAACCTCTGGCTGAGCCTTTGTTCAGTTCCGAAATCTGCACAATCATAGTAAGGGTTCATTTTTCGTAAACGTTGGCAACCACAAATGTTTCGAGTTTCTGAGTCTGGGCGCAAAAGCCGAAAGTCCATTTTTCGTGAAACGGTGCTAACCAAAAGAATTGCGGGACGAGACGGCTCCCCATCCACATTAGGCAATTTAAGTTAGGCGTAGTGTGGTTAAGATAAAGGCGTAACTCGGGGGGAGGGGGGCGGGGGGTTGGGGATGGAAACTAACCTGTTGTTATTGATTCATGATTTTTCCGTGGTTAAATCCGAAAAATATTTTTCATTAGAGATTGTAAAATAAAAATTCTTATACTTACTGCCGGGGCAAGGCATCCAAGTTCGAACAGCAATGGGTCTAGAACTTCCTTGCACCTTGAAAAAAAATTCATTGAATAACGGTGAATGTGAGTAAATGCATGTTCATAGGATTCTCGAACGCGTTTTGTGCATTTAGTGAATGCGGACCGTGGTAAAAAATGAGGAATGTTTGGTATCCGTTATGTACTGATCGAATCGAACATTCAAGATCCCCCAAGAACCACGTATTCTTGCCTTGCCTTAGACAGGGAATTTTTTTCTAGGAGAATCTAAGAAAATTCATTTCTGATTACTCATTATCAGAGGCTTAACTAATTAAGAAACCAAAAGGCCCAAGAAAGGAGCAGCCGCACTGGAACAGCATTAACAAGACGGTTCAATTAGAGCGTATTTTATGGTTTAATGATCCGGCTTTGGATTTCAACAGAAATGCAAAACACGATTTTCGACCCAGGAAGGAATCCGTTCATATCAATCACAGAGTTAAGGATTCGTTGCACTGAAGTGAGACTCTGCTTCATGAAGGGGGTGGGGAAGGGGAGGGGGGGGGGGGGGATAAGCAGTGCAACGGAAAGATACCTTGCATGTTAATTTTCGCCGTAAAAATGACGAATGCGAGAAAAATCCAAAATAAACATTTCATCAGACAACCAGCGGCTTATTTACTCAGCTTGGTCAATGAGCCCGGAACAAACCAAACGCAAATATGAAGCCAAGCCACCTTGCCTTCTTACTGTCTTAAAGATTTGTCTTTATCACGGAAGGCAGAAGTCTATGACCCGTCTGTTGCTAATAAAGTACACTTCGGCAACAATCCAAGTGAATAGCTAAATCAACTGATAAAGAGCGCTAATATTTTCAGAGTCGATGATAGTTGAACGATGGACGAAGTAAGAATGATTATACTGATTATTTTTGTCATAAATTGTTTACATTACTGCTTTGTACGGGTCTTGACAAACTGCGAGCCAGCGAGACGTTCTAGTCTAAGCACCCATTTTAAAATTGGCTGCTAAAGAGTATTTAAGTCTAAGCACCCATTTTAAAACGGTTAGTTTTCACTGATCGTGTGACTCGCATGTTAACTGGCCTGGTTCGCCATGTTGGCTCTCATGACTCGCAACTATGGCTTGCATGGCTCGCATATGTTGTCCACACACTTTTTTTTTTTCAAACTCACGCAGTGCCAGTTTCACTGAAATTCATAGACCATTTTACAGTTGTGGCTAAGTTACCTGGCCTAAGAATGGAAGGGAGGCTGCCGGTGACCCTGCTTTGATAGAAAACTCTTTGCTTTTCTGGTGGTGATGCACACTAATTAAAACTGGTAGTAATCACGGATTAGTAAAGTGCGTTCGATGTTTAGTAAAGTACTATTTTTTATTGTACTAATTGCCCAGAAATATTCAGGGAAAGTGGACTTGTGGGGTGCTTTTGTGGCAGTACGCAGAGAGAACTTGAATCTCCTGTGAAAAGCAGCCGAGTTGACAAATCACAACTCAGTACCGTTGCCGTCACGAATTGCCATGCGGGGGCCAATTGTAGTGTGTTTCCTACAAAATATACCAGTACACAGCTTTCTGATGTTCTAAGAAGTCGCTTTAGTCATATTTGCTAGTGATACTTCAAATAAATTAACATAACTTCAATTATGTTTGAAAGAAAACAGCGGAGCAACCAACACGCATGACTGCAAAGCACATGGAAATATGGAGATTTTTTACCGCTTTCAATTGAGCATGCCGACATTGCGATACAAACCCGCTGTCGAGGCATGACAGACTCACAATCACATCAGATCGAGAGGATGTGCTCGTCGACCAGCTAGTCCAAGATAGCGTCCAAACCCTGAAATCGTATGGCATCACGATCGATATCCGGGAAACATAGTTAAGGTCACGGGCAGCCTCGCAGCCATTCATAGGCTAGGTTACTGAGCCAACAACTGGAAAATGGCCTATATGAATCATTCATATGTGTTATACCGCACAAATGTCAAAAGGAAAGGTAAGGAAAGGAACTGTATTTAAGTGTCGTTCTAACGCTGGAGCACTAATTTGGGACACTGTAAACTGAAATTAACAATGAAAGCAAATCAATTAAAATGTTGGTTTGTGGGGAGAGGCGAAACCGGAGTATTCGGAGAAAACCTTTTGATGCAGAGTAGAGAACCAACATACTCAACCCACATATGAAGCCGAGTCCGGGAATCTAACCCGGGCCACATTGGTGGGAGGGGAGTGCTCTCACCACTGCGCCATCCCTGAACCCATTCCGTTTCGCTTTTTAGCATATGTATACTGATTTTGTTTGAAGGTTTTTGAAATTCTGTCATATTTTTGCTCAAATACTACTTTTTAAAAGCGTGCACTTGAAAATAGAACCGTCCGCCAAGTCGTACACGCATTTCAGTGAAACTAACACAGGGTGCGTTAAGGAAAAAAAAACTATCGGTGATTTAAACAATTACAAGAATAATTTTCGATACCTTTCGAATTGCAGTGCGGTATATTTAATTTCTTGTACCTAAAATATTAACTTATGGTGTGAATCACGATGTCTTTTGATAGAAAACTGAAAATATTTAATATCGCATTGAGCTCAGTTTTGAAATCGTGATAGAAAATTGAGTCACTTGCATAAACGACTGTCAATTACAATGTGCTTGAATTGAGTAATATATAGTTCACTTGCGGATTTTTGCCGTCAAATACAATTTTCAGACACTTCCAAAGTTAATAGAGGGGAATGGTTTGGAAGCTCGGCAAACATCAAAGGAGCAAACAAAGATGCCCAGATTTAGGTTGGAAAGTGCACGACCGTGCACAATCTTTTGTTTTGCGCTCATACAATATGCATGAATTACGTAACCAACACGTTTCATTTGGTTAGTTCCTCACTACGGGGTAAACAACTATTGTGTTTTGTGCACGATCAAGGTCAAAAAAGAGAACAAAAACCTACAATTTGTCAGGTTTCATAACGATTCCCCTCTATTAACTATGATACTTCTTAAAGACTAATTCACATTTTTAAAAGCTTCCAAATTACAAGCCGAAAATTAGTCAGTTCAAGATTATATATAAATAATTAGTAACAGTTTGCATTCAAATTTCGCGTCATTTGGCTCGATCAGGTTACAAGCATTTCTGATATTTTCGGAGGGAAGCGTTCCTAGTTCGAGCATAGGACTTTACTCAGGAAATGAATAATAGCAGCATTTGAAGAATATGAGGTGAATAAGTTTAACAGTGAGGTACCAGCTACATGTTTATCACCTTAAATATCACCCATTTTTCGCCGTCATGTTATGCGGCCTTTAAGGATGTTCTTTAAGAGCTTAGAAAATGACAATTTTAAAGGGACAGTGTCATGGGATGGCATGGGCAGTATTTCACACACACACACATTTTAACAGATGTTATTTTTTTTTGCTTTTTCTGTTTATGTTTTAAAAAGTTTCTCCACATTGTAGATGCTGCATTGGTATTTTGACTGCTCTTCTTTTGGTTTCTTGAGGAGAATGAATCACTATTTGTCCGGTTCCAGCTCGATGGCCGCCACGACTCGACATGGTAACATACGATCAAAACCTCTTCCAAACAACAAAATCAAAGAAAAAAGGAGCAAAGAACGACAACGAATATATAGTTAATTTGTTTCTGAACGCCACAGGATATTTGGTTCACTAAAGTGACCACGGATGGCTTTGATTGTGTAAGATATTCACACCCACGCACTCCTTTGAAAAAGTTGGCAAACTTTTTTAAAAATTTTGGCATGCTGTCACGCATGCACCACCGGTGACACTGCTCCTTTAACATGTCCGAAAAGGCTAGAACCGAAGTAGGAATGGATAAGAATGGTTGTTTTTATGTCGTGTTAAGTGCCAATTGATATCATTATAAGACTTCAGCGTTGCTTGGTACTCGCAGCATTTTTTGGACAATTTGTCATGCAGAAAACCGCACTTTAACCGCGTTTTCAAAATTTCCGCAAATTTCTTAAAAAAAAAGGAATCGTTGGAACTTGCAAATATGAGTTTTGAAAATAGTTCACTAAAGGGTATCTTTGGGCAAAATATAAGCGATCTGCAAAAATAGTCGTTGTGGATTCTGTCAGGCAGCCACTCAAATTCATGATGACATGATCATAAATATAACGTAAGCTAAGCAAGATACACGCATTTCGAGGTTTATTTACTCACCCTTCCGAGATTTCAGATGTGTTTGACATATTGCAGGATTGTTTGTTTGTCTGTAAGCTAAGTTCTGTGTGTGTCAACGTTTATCGGATTAACCTGCGATCAACCGAAATCTTCTTGAGACAAGGCGCTAAAAATTCCTAATACAATTTCTTAACGAGTCGTCTGCCGCCCACCCGACCTGTCAAGAGTGATATTATCACGTGTCATGCTATAAATGTGAGCCAATCAGATTTTACCGGAAATTACCAGCGCGCTGCGATTCAAGGAAAGACACGACGAAAACAAAACAGCACTCTAACTTTAATGTCTGCAAATCCCGCTTGACAGTTGGTGCGGTTTCTCTATTCAAACCATCAAGGACCAAATAATGTCGAGATAAAATGGCAGAAAAATCCCGAATTCTCAGAGCGTCGCACCGATAACGCGACGTAGCGTTCTTGTTCCACCAGGCACAACCTCAGGCTTCATCTCATACACTGGGCTGCTGTCCCCTTTTTGACTGACAACTACACAAAGAAGGGTGAATATCCGGTAGTTTCGTGTTTCGTACAGTTATACGCGTGAACTACTTGATTTAGATGATCTGAGTAGCATGATTTCTGTGTTACTGGTACAGTGTGGAGCATACTCAGAAGGGTGTGGTTAAATCGCTCTACTTGACCATTACCTCGTGGGTGATATGGAGTGGTGCTAGAGTGTACTACCCCACATAGCTTTTCTAGTTCATGCTGAAGGTGTTTTTCGAACTCTCTTCCCTCATCATGATAATTCTTTAATGGAAGCCAAATCGTAAGATAAAATCATTGTACAGTTTCTGAGCAACTGTTCGTGTTTTTGGTGGCATAAGCCTGCGCATAACGAGTGAAATGGTCCACAACAAAAAGGATATATTCATAACCTCCATTACTCCTTTCCAGGTGAAGAAAGTCAATGGCGACCAGTTCAAACGGTGCGGTGGTCTCAATAGGTTGTAATGGGGATCTTGTCTTGAGAGTAGGTGGCTTCTGTTTAATACATTGACAGACATGTCCAATATAGTGCTCAATGTGTCTCTGCAGGTGTGGCCATTAGAAACGTTATCTTGTAAGACGTAACGTGTGATCGACTCCAAAGTGACCCATCTTCTCATGAAGCTCCTTGAGGACCAGTGGATGAAATTTCTTTGGAATGATGATCTGAGTACGAGGTCCCTTGTGTCTTCTCGTTATCCCGTCCGTGTCAACTGAGAGATGATCCCATTCATGAAGAAGTAGCTTTGTCTCAAATAACTCTTTTTTTCCTTTTTCCTCTTTGTTAGGCGTCGGCCACTGTGGACCAAGTCTCTAACTCGACTAGTGACTGGATCAGTGCTTTGGGCTTGTTTGATATCCAGTTTTGTGGTATGAAGTTCTTCAAGGTTGTACGGGTCAGCTAGTATTACAGTGGGATCTCCTGAAGGGGCTGATACCCAATTTACGGTGCCTTCCTCTTGGAACTTTGAGGAACAAGAAACAGCCTGAAAGACATCATGTGACACCACCTCAGTGCAGATTTGAATGTAATCACTCCCGTCTAACGGTACTCTGGATAAGGTGTTGGTTTTTCCTGAGCGATAGTGAATTGTGAAACTAAAATCGGCTAAGTCTCCTTCCCAACGAACACCCATGGCGTTAAGCATCGCAGTGGACAAAACATAGGTCAGAGGGTTGTTATCGGTGTATACTTGGAAGCTTGGGGCGTAGTAGAGTTAGTCCCTAAATTGATCACGGACCGCCCATTTCAATGCTAGAAATTCCAGCTTCCGAAGTGGAGGTAGGTATGCAATGACACGAAGAACATCATTCTGATACTGGTACAACACTGCACCCAGCCCATCCTTGGAGGCATCAGTGTGTAGGACAAAAGGTTTCTCAAAACCTGGGTAGGCCATTGCTGGAGCACTGGTGAGACAGTCAATAAGTTTTTCTAACAAAGACCGATGAGTGGGTAGTCCAATCAATGGGAAAATTCGGGGACAACTGTCCGGTGTCTTTCCGTGACTTCTCATTTTTCATCTCTTCAGGGGATTCAGCAGGTGACTTGACTAGATCAAAAATAGGTGATGAATCTACGGTGGTAAATAAGGAAACCCATAAGTCTGCGCACCTCGCTCACTGTCTTCAGAATAGAATTCTTAAGGGCAAGAAATGACTTGATACTGGACGGGTCCAACTTGTAAACCCCTCCAGAAACCACACGCCCAAGGAACACAACTTCTCTCTTGAACAGTTTACACTTCTGCGGTTTCAATTCAACTCCATGATCTCGTAATCGGCCAAGGACTTTGCGCATGTGTTCAATATGTTCTTCAAATGTTGCACTAAACACAATTATGTCACTAGATATGGCACACATACTGTATCCCTTAAATCTCCTAGGCAGTTCTCCATTAATCGCTGGAAGGCCGCCGGCGCACATGACAAGCCGAATGGGATTGCCACCAATTCATAAAAGCCCAAGGAGTGACGAAAGCCATTAACGGCTGACGTTTGGGACTCATGAACCCCTGGTGCAAAAAAAAAAAATGGGTATCGAGTGGCCATCTGGTCGGGTCTTTTTGTTTAGTGCGCTGAAGTCCACACACAGTCTTAAACTTTGGTCCTTCTTTCTCACACAAACCACAGGCGAACTATATGACGATGTCGAACGTCGAATAAAGTTTTGATTTAACAAATCTTCTTCCACGGTTAGCCTTCACTTCCGAGTAAAGTGGTGTAGGTACTGCAACATAATTCTTCTGTACAGGAGTGTGATAAATAAGGTCTAACTAAGGCTCCAGTTCCTTGATACATCCAATATCGTTACCGTCCCTTGCAAATGAATCTTGCTCCTCCGTCAGTAGTTTAAAATCCATTTCCTTCTTGTTGGGCGTAAGACTCTCGACGTCTGTGTCCTTAAAGTGCGGTGGGATACTGAAAGGTTTCCCAGCTTTCACAGAAGCTTGCACTTCATTCAGTGATTCTCCAGGCGTGTTTTCTGATCTACTTTCCTCGCTTGCTTCATAGGTCTCCTCAGAGTCTTTCAATGTAACCTCAACTGGTATGACTGATTGGACGAGTTGTAGTCGGCCAAGCGAGGTTCGCCCTCTGAGTACGACATCATGGTCAGTGTTGTTAACAATGTCAATTTCAACTTGATATGACTTTCCATTCTTCACAGTTAACAAGGTCTCTTGGACTTCTAAGCCACTGGGTCAGGGACAGGCTTCATCCGGCTCAAACAACTCACCAACTTTAAGGCAGTTTGAGGCCAGTACAACTAGAAGTAATTATCTGGTGAAGTACCTCATTCTCACTTACCCTTGTTCATAATCTCTTCTATCACATTAAACCCAATTAACGGGGAGTCCAGCGACTGTTCAGTAACAAGAAAGGGGAGTGACAATTCATCCTTAGATGACCTCAGTCTAAAGTTCAGCTCTACCCATCCTATGTACGGTACCTTACTACCGTTGGCAGCAGTCAAGTTCAGTTTGATGTCCAATAATTCTGATATGTCCTTAACAGCGATGTCAGGAAAGTCACCTTTCCCACACTGCTAGAGCAAACGTCGTGATGGCTTCAAGCCACACCAAAATCCAGCTACGCTTCCTTAAAGCTCCGAATGCTGGATTTTTAAATATTATTTGAGGTCCAGCGCTTCGAGTTTTGGACGGATTTCAGATATAATGGCATGAGAGGAAAACTTCTGGGTTTCAGCTTACTTGTTGCATGATTTGAAACCTGTACGATAAAAATTTGTTAGTGAAAATCGGCTTGGTGCTGGAGCGATCCGAAATCGAGCTTTTCACCTTTGTCTTTCTATTGGTACGCAGAGGGGAACGTCGAACACAAACCTTCCATTTTTCTCAGTATTTTTAATTTTTTAAAAAGCGCTCTACTAATTCTAGAAGGACACGGCCGAACTCTACTCGTGACAATCAGTTGTCATTGACACTGTTGGAATATTTTGGGGATGTATCCTAATGCAGCGAAAGATTAATGATGCTTATCAACGTTCATAAACGTTTTCTGAATGTTTTAAAATGATTTTTCAATGGTATGGAACGTTCTCTATTTCCGTTAGGGAACATTGAAAACGTTTCAGAATGCATTGAGAATGTTTGTGAATGCATTTCAACGTTTCCAAATGCGTTGCGCTGAAAAACATCTCAACGCAATTTTCATTAAGCCTGGTTTTCCCAAAGAGGGTCACAAATAATATTTTATAGATTCGGAAATACTGTTATTAATGATAATGATCCAATAACAAAAGAAATTATAATATTTATCTACAAGATATCGATTTATTTGCTAATAGAACAGCAAAAAAATTATACAACAAATTCAAAAACAATTATTTTTATATTGAAACTAAAGACAATAATTTTATCAGGTTCAAATTACATCAATACACACGATCTTTTTATTGAAATAAGGTTATTATTTTAGGAAAGAAAGACAACAATTATTATTTTTATGAAAATGGTAAAAAAATGTCACCAAATATTTTAAGCCTATGTGTAGACCATGGAGAAATAAATTTTGAAAAATTTAAAAACAAAAACATATGTATTTATCAAAAAACAATAAGATTTTGGAATGGTAATGAACATTGCAAACATCACAAAAACTTTTATGCTCAATTAATCATTAAGAAGGATCACAAAAACAAAATTATTCATGGTTCAGGCATAATAATTTTTTCGAACCCTATATTAATAAACAAATGAAAATTAAAAATAATAACAATATTGATAAACTTTCTAAACAAGAGCTTATCAATATAATATTAGATAGAAATAAAAAGATTGAAATTCTTCAAAATCAAGCAAAATCACC
>NW_027179738.1:285000-287500 GCF_036669935.1 Montipora foliosa
GCTCAAGCTTCAAGCTCACTGAGATCAGCTGTTTTTTTGAAGTTGACCGCTGACCAGGTACTGGTTTTCGATTGGATTGCAGACTCAACCAAGGTTAACTCACCTAAACATAAGCGAGGCTTCAAATTTTCGCACGCTTTCTGTGGCTCGACGCGGCTACACAGCCATACTACATCAACTTTAGTTCTTACACAGTCAACGCATTTCGTTTTCAGGTGGAAAACGATGTGGAAGATGTTTGCTTTCTGCATTTTTCGCTAGTTTCAATTCAGTTTGACAAATGATATCTGTGGTCCACACTAGTGGCTACGCAGTTATTCGAGTAAAGCATCGGATGAATATAAACTTAAAGCTGAGTAAATATTTTTAATTTGCTTAGAGCTGCTTTTTTCTCTCTTATGCAATTTTTGGCATATCTTTAGAAGCTCTCATAAGGTTACATGATGCCTGGAGGACCTATGTCTAGAACAGAAACCAAAGGAGAGCGAAAGAGAACGACAACGACAAAACAGAATACCATAATAGCTCATACTTAGTGGAAGAAGAAACTCCACCAATTCTTTCCTTGGGCACTAAACCGTTATTTTTACGGATGCGTTATTTATGTATAGCACTTTTCATTGTAATAAATAAATTGTGGGTATTGTTTTAGTCAGTAAATGTAATGCAGCTATCAATGTCAAGCCCGAGAGGGAGGGGGGGGGGGGGAATGTAATGCAGCTATCAATGTCAAGGCCGAGAGGGAGGGGGGGGGGAAGCAGAAAAGAAGTAAACCATTTGTTACTGATACTTTTGACAATAATCTTTAGCCTGGGGTAGGAATTTTGATACATTCTTTTAGAAAATGTCAAAATCACCATCCTATTCCCAACCCCCCTCCGCCCCCCCCCCCACCCCTCCAGAATTACTGAAACCTGCAACTACACTAAACAAATTGTAACTGAAAAGATCGAGAAGCAACAAAAGAAACTAAGGTGACTGAAAATGAAAGTCTAAAACGTACCATCGTCCTTCTCGTCCATGACTGACCTCTAGTTTATCCTGGAAGCGTGGGAAAGTGCAGCCGCGGAAAAAAAGTGCCTCAGGAAATGCAGTAAATTTGGCCAAAGGACGGGAAAAACCCCGCCAATCACGAATAATAATGTTCACTTTTTTTTTTTCACTTAGAAAGACAAAGAAAGAAAAAAAAGGCAAACAGTCAAACAAATTCAGCAACAACAACAACAACAGTAAAAAATAAACAAACAAAAAAAAAAACAAAAAGAAAATGAAAAAAAATCCCTTTACGCAGTTTCTCGTTACGCCGTTATGCGTTTTACTAACAACCTGTATGATCTCGTGTTCAGAGATAAAGTGGAATAAAGTACAACAGTAAAACTCTTCTTTGACCTTGAACTGACAAAGTTTTTTGATGGTTTCTAATTTT
Organism: Montipora foliosa; assembly: GCF_036669935.1. Classification (NCBI taxonomy): domain Eukaryota; kingdom Metazoa; phylum Cnidaria; class Anthozoa; order Scleractinia; family Acroporidae; genus Montipora; species Montipora foliosa. The sequence goes on from NW_027179738.1 coordinate 286,427, forward strand.
AGCATGATTCCTATTCACTGGCTATTTACATTTAACTCTTAATTGGCTTTTTTTCTTTCCCACTAGCTCGCTGAGGGTGTGCTTGTTTTCTTTCAAAACTCATGCGGCTCAAGAAAAATTCGAGGCAAACTAACTCCCGAGTTAGGATTTCGAGTTGGATTTTCGAGGTAGGATTTTGTCTGGTAGATTTCCAGTCCAATGCAGTCAACAAAAGAATTGGTGTAGGGGTGGGTTAGTATTTTGCCTTTTTATTGTGCGACGTCACTGTATAAACCATACATGAAGTAAAAGGCAAGACATTGAGTCTTCCATGAACCAATTTCCCTTCGCCACTAACATGCTCCTCATTTCAAAAATGGCAAGATTGGGAAAGTTTTAAGGTGGCTTCCTACAGTCATCCGAAGAAAAAAAATCAAAATTTTGAAATCTGTGAAACTAAAACAAAATGATGTCTCTTGTGAAGTGTGGATCACTGCAATTGATGTAAAATGTAATTTTACCTAACAAATAAATACAAATCAGGGGAAAACGGTTAATATAGTGACGGACTTCCTGGAGGGGGGACTGGAAACTAGACACTTCAAAGGCCTTTTTTCTCAAAACGTAGCCGTACAAGTAGGGTTAAAATTTTGCGAATTAGTAAACAACATGTAGACAAAACCGTCAACATTTTTTCAAAAAGTTCTATCAGACATTTTTTTAGTTATCATTAAAACAGACGAAAATCGACGTCTTTGCCATTTGCGAAAAACCTGTCTGGCAGATTTAACTATTTATTTCTCTACATAATTATTTTTTCTCGCTTTTGGAAACCCTGAAATTTTGAGGTGGGGTTGTACGGCTGGTTTAGCATTTTCCCCTGATTTTCATTTATTTGTTCGGTAAAATTACATTTTACATCAATTGCAGTGACTAACACTTCAGAAGAGACATCCTGTTGCTTTAATTTCACAGATTCCAGAACCTTGATCTTTTTCTTCGGAAAACTGTAGTAAGCCACCTTAATACCAAAAGATAAACGAAACGACAAAAGACAAGGTTACTGGGCGTAAATCGTAAATCTATTTTTTTAAC
>NW_027179738.1:292500-297500 GCF_036669935.1 Montipora foliosa
ACTTTTCAATCGCTGTTCCGCAACAACAAGTAATAAGGCGGAGCGGGTTACCGACTTTGTGGGTTTTGACATTGCCAAAAGCTGTTCCAGGTCTCGGCCGAGTGTTGGTAACCCAATCAGCGATTTCATCTGTTATTTGACCTTCCTTGCGCCACTTGCTACTCCAATCTTTAACTAATTTTAAATGCTTTTGTGTAGGATCTTCTGGCAGCTTAGCATAATGCAACGTGTTATCTAATTGACTGGACATTTTTTCTGCGTATTCTTTTTGGTCTAATAAAACAAAACGAGAGCCTTTATCTTGAATCCTAATAACCCTGTCATCTATTTTCAAATTTTTCATTGCATGACGTTCCTCTTTACTGAGATTGTCCTTAGGTTTACGAGAGTTCTTAGGGTTTAAAATGTCATTTCTGACTTCTGATATAATGAGTTCCACTTCAGGAAAAACTGATTTTGGTGGGTCCCACTTACCCTTTGAGGGCACAGGAGGCATGTTCATTTCCACCAGTTCTTCATCTTGTTTCTGTTCTTTATTGTGGAAGAAAGAAGCCAAACGGATGCGCCTCTCAAATTTCTCAATATCTTCATGGGTCTTCTGCCAATTTATATCTTTGGGGACAGGGCAGAAGGATGGTCCCTTGGAGAGCAGGTTCTCTTCGGCGGTAGTCAGAACTTGAGATGACAGGTTAATTGGTTTTAAATCGAATTCGGTGGAATCAGCTGCCGTAACAGGGGCGTTGGCTGTCTCGTTTTGCTCCAATTGACCAAAATTTTCGTTGCGTCTGTGCTTTTGAAATCTTCGGTTGTCTCTTCTTTTGGCGGATCTTTCTGCCATTTGGATCGTAGTTGGACCGAAGCCTGTAGTTTTTGCCAACTTTTTTCTCTCCCTCATCTTCAATCGATGGTTTAAATTATTCATTTCACGTCTAACACGATTCCAAATCTTTTGGGCGGTTTCAAGATCAAAGTTGTCAAACAGTTTTAGTCTCTCCTGCTGTAGATCGTTTTTCTGTAGATCGTTTTGTAAATCGTGGTCAATTGGAGCAAAACGAGACAGCCAACGCCCCTGTTACGGCAGCTGATTCCACCGAATTCGATTTAAAACCAATTAACCTGTCATCTCAAGTTCTGACTACCGCCGAAGAGAACCTGCTCTCCAAGGGACCATCCTTCTGCCCTGTCCCCAAAGATATAAATTGGCAGAAGACCCATGAAGATATTGAGAAATTTGAGAGGCGCATCCGTTTGGCTTCTTTCTTCCACAATAAAGAACAAAAACAAGATGAAGAACTGGTGGAAATGAACATGCCTCCTGTGCCCTCAAAGGGTAAGTGGGACCCACCAAAATCAGTTTTTCCTGAAGTGGAACTCATTATATCAGAAGTCAGAAATGACATTTTAAACCCTAAGAACTCTCGTAAACCTAAGGACAATCTCAGTAAAGAGGAACGTCATGCAATGAAAAATTTGAAAATAGATGACAGGGTTATTAGGATTCAAGATAAAGGCTCTCGTTTTGTTTTATTAGACCAAAAAGAATACGCAGAAAAAATGTCCAGTCAATTAGATAACACGTTGCATTATGCTAAGCTGCCAGAAGATCCTACACAAAAGCATTTAAAATTAGTTAAAGATTGGAGTAGCAAGTGGCGCAAGGAAGGTCAAATAACAGATGAAATCGCTGATTGGGTTACCAACACTCGGCCGAGACCTGGAACAGCTTTTGGCAATGTCAAAACCCACAAAGTCGGTAACCCGCTCCGCCTTATTACTTGTTGTTGCGGAACAGCGATTGAAAAGTTATCTGCCTTTACTGAATATTATTTGAAACCTTTAGCAGAAAGTTTGCCTTCTTTTATCAACGATACTACGCATCTTATCAATAAGATTGATGAAGTTAATCAATTAGGGCCTTTTCCAACCGGTACTTTGTTAGTTTCATGGGGTGTTGTTGCAATGTTTCCCAATATTGACAACGAATTGGGGGTTACTGCAGTTAAAAATGCATTAGATGCAAGATCTGTCAAAATACCATCCACAGAATGCATTTTAGAGGCTGTGGAAATTTGTTTGGAGTCCAACAATTGCCAATTTGATAACAATAACTATGTTCAACAGCACGGAACCGCGATGGAGCCCAAGAATGCGTTCTCTTATGCAGACTTGGCTATGGGCGTAATTGATCACAAAGCGAAATTTGAGGGTACAATTAAGCCAATGCTTTGGTTGAGATATAGGGATGATATTTTTGATCTATGGACACAGGGTGTTGAGAAACTCCTTGAATTTACCAACTATATTAATTCACTATATCATACCATCAAATTGGAATTGGTTTATTCTGAAAGCAGCCTCAATGTTTTGGACCTTACTCTCCTTTTACAAGATGGCTTTATTTCAACAGATATTTATTCCTAGCCCACTGATAGTCATTTGTATTTGCCCTACAATAGCTCACACCCAGATCATTGTAAAAAAGCTATCCCTTATGGAGTAGCCATTAGAATTAGGCGTAACTGTTCCACCAACGCCTCTTTTGTGAAGCGCTGTAGTGAATACAAAAGCTACCTCAAACAACAAAATTACAATGGAAATCTGGTGGACAAACAGTTTGAGAAGGCCATGCAATTGGAGAGATCAGATGTTCTCAAGCCAAAAACAAAAACTAAGAAAAAAACCTTTCCCTTAATGGTCGATTACAATCCGAGGCTACCTAATATTTCATGATCATTAAAAAACATTTTCACTTGCTCGAATCCAACCAAGTAGTAAGGGAAATTTTTCCTGGCAAATCCGTCATTCCAGCATACCGTAGAACAAAGAATTTGAAGGACATTCTTGCACCATCCAAATTCAAAAGAGGTGGAAACCATGACGAGGCTGAAAATTGCGGATGTTTTAAATGCAACAAAAGATGTGATCTCTGTTGTAATTATTTGTTGGAAGCGGGTGATTTTCCAAGTTTTGCAACTGGCCGGTCGTATCAAATCAAACAAAACCTTGGATGTAATTGGACTGGAATTTTTTACTTAGCCTCCTGCAACAAATGCAAAGTGCAGTATGTTGGTTCGACTTCCAATGCATTTAAAGTCAGGTTCAGAAACCACAAATCCGACATGAAAAGAAACAAAAAATCGTGCGAGCTTGCCATTCATTTCAATAAATTTCCTCACAAGCTTTCGGACTTCAATTTCATTGTCATTGAGAAGATAATGAACACTGATGGAGATTTAGATAACACTTTATTAAAGCGGGAGGGCTATTAGGCGGCACAATTGCGCACACTGCAGCCTTTTGGCCTCAATAAGTGCTGTGAATTCCGTTCAAAAAAACGGATCCATTTCAATGTTCCATAAAATGCTTTTTTGTTTCTATTATAGTCCCATCTAATTTGTAGTCGGTATTACATAAATAGATTGAATCACTTGCATAACTCTAGGTTTTATTATTACATCATTACTTTTGTTTTAGTGATCAAGCTTTAGTCTTGGCTTGTATTGTACCATACAATTTACTACTTTATTGTATTCCATTACAATAGCCATTGTTAGTCTTTCAGAGACTATATAGTCTCCACTGCTGTAATAATTAGGCCATTTTATCCTTAGACTTTTAACTTGTACCTATTTTAAAAAAAAATTTTAACTGACGAAGTCCGAAGGGCCGAAACGTTTTTAATAAATTTCCTGGACCTTCGAGAAGTTTTGTTTTCCTCTCCAGTTTATATGCAACTTTAAATACTAACTGAGGAGACAACGTGCATCCTTTTGGATCCTTCTGTTGGGAGTTTATCGTTTGGTAAACCACTACAGATATTCAAGCTATATATATATATATATATAATAGGCGACTTCAACATAAACCTCCTTAGCTTTTAAAGTTGAATATCTCACTGTCTTGATAGACAGTAATCTCTCATGGAATGTGGCTCTCAAAATAAGTAAAACCATCGGTATTATGGCAAGACTGAGACAATTCTTAGTAACTTCTGTCTTACTCAATATTTACAATTCCCTTATCCATCGATATCTTTCTTATGGCCTTGTGGTCTGGGGCCAAACTTCAAAAACAAATTTTGAAAAAATGTTGATCCTTCAGAAAAGAGCTCGACGCTTAATTTACTTCAAATATTCTTCCTATTGATTGCTCTATTATAAAATGCTAAAAATAAAAAAATAATAATAAATGCTTTGTTTATAGTGGAAGTGCACTTAGCTATCAAGCTACTTTACAGGCACCCCACTTTTAACAATGTGAAAGAAACAATTCAAAATTAACAGAAACATTATTAAGAACCCCAACTGGCAGGAGGCAACCAGATGGCTATTTACAAAGCGTGGTAGAGTTGAATCCGGGACTACCGAAAACAAATCCTAACCAGAGGTTAGAACGGGATTTGAACCCGGAGCAGCCGCATGCAAACCCAACGCCCTAACCACTCGACCACGCTGGAGGCAGTACCCCCATCAGTAGGTGTTTTGATGCATGATATTGACCATGATCTTGTACCTCAAAATCTGAAGAACCTTTTCACTAGGATAGCTTCGATTCATTCTTATAACACTAAAGCTGCGAATGCTGGTAAATTTCATGTTATTCATTCACGGACAAAACAGCAGAACCAATCCTTCTCAAGGCTTGGAGCTAGAATCTGAAACAAAATACCCGAGTTGTTAAAATCAAAACCAAACACAGAGTGAAAAAAGGCGTTTCCGCATTTCGGAAAAGTAGCGGAAAATCGAAATTTAACATTTCCGATACGTTTCCGCAGGGCGGATACAACGTGAAACGCGAAAGAGAAAAATGACCGTGTTCATACGCATTTCCGCAGCAATTCCGTTTGCTTAAACATACAGGATTCTTTACGTCGTGTTTTCGAAGACGGACTCACCCGGAAACGTACTATGCTTACGTTTTCAGTAACTGAATCGATGTTTTCCTTTTCTTTCAAATTGAAATGCAGCTCGTTTGTGACAAGATTCCCCGACTTTAACTCT
>NW_027179738.1:302500-333609 GCF_036669935.1 Montipora foliosa
TTCCTTATATCTTTCTAACAGATATGTATGTGTTTTTCCCATGTTTCATATTTATTATTTTGTGTTGTATATATCTTAATCCCACACCGCCTAGATTAGCTATGCTATTTGCAGTGTGCATTTATATTATATTTATATGTGTATGTGTGAATAAACTTGTAAACTTGAAACTTAAAGCTCCACTTTTAGGCTTGGCTAAATCTATATATTATCATTGTATCATGGAGGATATTACATGGCCGAGCAAGGATACGAAATTTATCTTCGAGAGCTGAAAGTATTTCTCACGAGTGAGAAGCTCACTCGTAAGAGATACTTTCAGCACGAGAAGATAGAATTCGTATCCCGAAGCGGCGATGTAATGTTCTGTTTATTATATAGTTATTGATGAAATGTCCAGATTTAAAACAACTTGTTTTACCCATTTTCGAAATGATGAAAAAGTGGTCAGCAATCGCCAAAACACGCATGTTGTGTAACATAAAACAAGATATGAAAGTTATGAAAAACAAACCATGATGATGTAAAATTTTGCAATAAAAATGTTAATGTAGAAGAGAATAATTATATCAAAGCACAAAAGTACCTAACAATGAAGAGGAAGGTCGCATTTTATTGCCTAATAATGTTCGTTACCATGACGACAACTACATTCACATGTGAAAGATAAGAATGATATGTTCACCGCGCGCGGTGAAGATATGATTTTCTATTAAAAGGAAAAATCTTGGTATTTCATCAGTATCTATATAATAAATTATGGTCATCATCATTACATCATACGATTGTCTTCAGTTCTCTTATGTTTTTCTCGGTCGTAAGCAGTTCGGAGATAACTTTGTACTGCCAATGACATCAGGTGGATCTAAATTTCCATACCAGGTCTTTGCTTTCTCCGAGATGGTTCCGAGTGCACCAGTCACAATGGACATCCCTGTCACATTCAGGACTCCATAAATTCTTCTTTTTTCGAATGCTAGGTCCTCATACCTTTCTAACTTCTCCTCCTCAGTCCTGATGATATTTTGATCGGCTGGCACAACTATATCACCAAGGGTCCATTTCAGTGTGTCTTTTATGCATTAGAGCAATGATTCAGTACCTTATCTATGCATATAGTCATGTCCCAGGCTATCCAGAGTTTTCCATTATCTACGAGTGGCCGGAGCTGACGGTCATACTACTTGTCGGTACGCTCCACTCCGTACTTTGTGCATATCTTCCACTGTACACGCAGTGCTTCCTTGTCATGGACCTTCCTATATAAACTCTCTCTGGGCAAGCTTCTTGAATCCACCGCCATGTAGTAGGCCGTATTGTTTCTCTGGAGTCTCCACACAATCTACGCAGTGGTCCCAGAGAGGTCTTATCTATACTGTTGCTGGATCAAGTTTGTTCTTAAAGCCTGTTCCTGAGCAGCCATGATCAAGCCTTCTGTCTACTTCCTTAAGTGCATCTAAACCCAAATATTTTTTGTTCCTAATATAAATCTCCCCATCCAAAGCAAACATATGTCAGCATTGTTAGCAAGAATCTCGCTTTTTCTGTGCCGTGCAAGACACGTAAACTAGGCAGAACAAGCAGAAATTTGGACTCACGAACGTGATGTGAGAGCCATGGGTCTGTTCTCGATTTTACGTCACAAACTGTTTTGCATTCCTGTTTTCAAAGAAATTTTGCATTGAAAAGCAGTTTGTGATGAAAAATCGAGAATAGATTCATGCCATCTCAATGAATCCTCTTCTGCTATATCTGACGTTTGTTGAACAAGCTCTCCATGTAGGACTTTCTCCTTCCAGTTCCTTATTTTATTATCTTCTTTCCTCCTCTTTTGATAGTCTCGGAGATTCTCTTTGGCATCTATTACCTTCTCCTTCAAAGCATCTTGAGGCATCCCACACTTCGTGCTCTCTCTGAGGTATTCATGTGAGGTTTTAATCTCAATCCTTACACACTCCTCAATGTCAGTCAGTCAGTCCTCTCACCCTTCCTTCCTCGGCAAGTACAAACAACCCTTCATTGCCAAAGTCTTCTTAGTACTTATACGTGTGCTGACAAGCTCTTCCAGCGTCCAATCCACAATACTTGCTATTTAGCGTACTGCATCTAGAGCCCAGGTATTGACTTCACTGATCTCTTGTTACCTCCATTCAGATAGATAGATGGATAGTTTATTAGAAACTGTATCGCAGCCAAAGGCTGAATTACACAATTTTTTAAATATTTACAAAACCTTTACAATGCTTAAAAATTACTAATACACCCTAAATAAGTCAAAAACTAATTGTTAGACTAATATTAAAAATTCTATATTATGTATTTGTGTTGAAAAATGAAATATGAATAAAATATAAATGGGATAAAACTACAACCCGAACTATTTCGACATCGCATGTATAAAAGTATTACTTGCTCTGTTCGTACAAAGCTTTGGCATATTAAAATTGCGCTGTCGTCTTAGATTAAAGCGCGAGTTGTCATAGACAGTCAGTGTCAGTTTATGATTTGGGACACTGACAATGTTATCAAAAAGCTTACTACATAGTAGGTAATGTTGCTCTAAAATAAGTGTTACCCCCACCTTTATTGCCAAGTTGCACTTTCCCTAGGTTTTTATTGACATTGCTCTTTTCTCGAGCAGTGTCAGCTCGTTCTTTACGTACTGGGGGAAACCCTTGGAAAAGATATATGCTGCGTAATTTATAACAGACCTCTCGCACAATAAATAAAACAGTGCTAGATCTTGTTTCGGAATTCCTGCTCTTTTTAACTGAGTTAGAAAATATAGTCTCTTACTGGCCTTTTTGGTTATCTCAGTTATATGGTAATTCTATGTCAGATCATTCGCTATTATAAAGCCAAGTAGCTTCGTACTAGTAACTAACTCCATCTTCTTCCCTTCTGCGATGAGAGGATCAAAGACTCTTTGTATTACTCTTTCAGCTATTGCTTGTGTGCGACTTACCCCGCCCTTTGCCTCTGACACCGTGGTGTTGGCATTGCTGTGCGTTCGTATCGAGGTCAGTTTGGATCTATCCAACTTTTTAACCCTTTTGACATACTCCGATGTTCTTTTTCCCTTCATGCTGCTGTTAAGAGTCTGGTCCAACTGTAAAATGTCAAGGTATTTAGAACCTTCCTCTTCTGCTTCCCTGATGTGATAGTCGTCTGGTAGGTATACTCTGTTCTCATTTCCAGAACAACGCACTCGTCTAGAGTGCGCTGTCATTCTTTTTGTAGTGACGAATTCGGCTCAGTGATGTTTTGGGTTCGAATCCTCTTGGGAGCTTCATTGACTTTTTCAACTTCTGCTTTCAGCTCTACTTAATCACATGACTTTATTGATGGTAATTCTACTCCCTGTTCAAGACGCATCACTTCCAGAATCCTGTCGGAGAGGATTCTCACGGTGTTCTTCTTGGGTAACAGATGATTCTTCATAGTCTGGTAAGTCTGTGGCAACATGCTTTGTAGTTTAAGTTTCTTGATATTCATTTCTTTCTCTCAGCGCTATTTCCCCTGGTTCTACAGTCTCTAGCCTTTTCTTGTTTTTAATCTAGCGTACTTGATAAGCAAATCTCTGATGGGCAACTTCTTTTAGCTCTTTCCTTGGTGTTACGGTCTCTTCACAGATCTACCAGTCTCTTCACAGTATCCTCTGGCACACTCCTGATGTAACATTCAAATAACCTTCTTTGACCGATCCTTCTGTCGTCGTTCAGCGGTAGTAGGATGTTATTATTATTAATATATAGATTTAGCCTAGACTAAAAGCGGAGCTCCCTGACTATTTATTCTTACTGCCTGCAGGGTTAGTGAAAATAAAAGGTCTCGAATTGTCCGCGTTTTGATATGTCCGGTTGCTGCTTTAATAATTAAATCATTTTCTTTTCTTTCCTCTACAGAAAAATTCATTGCCTAGCTAGTAAATTCCACGGTAAATTGTACGCTAAAAACCGATATCGCATGAATCACGAAGCGATGAGTACGATTTCGGTTTTCGAGTGAAATTTACTTTGGAATTCACCAGTTTGGCAATCAATTTTTCTTGGACCAAATGAGTTTTAAAAGAAAACAAGCACACCCTCAGCGAGCGAATGAAAAAGGAAAAAAGCCGTTTTAGAGTCAACTGTCAATAGCCAGCGGATAGGAATCACGCTAAAATTAGAAGCCATAAAAAACTTGGTCAGTTCAAGATGTACTATATTCCACTTTATCTCTGGAAACGAGATCATCCACATTTTGATGTATTTCATTGAAACACGCCAGGTTGGCATGGAACAAGAATCAGCAAAATACGGCAATGCAACCAAGAACTTGAGGACGAACTTTAAACAAGACCCACTCCAACACTTAAATAACGTTTAGGTGCCTTAAACAAACTTCTGAAAACACAAGTGAAATTTCCCCATAATTTTACGAGAACTTATTGTGATTACGTTTTTCTAGTCAGTGTCGAGGCACATCGAAAACTAGTTGGGCAAACGGGTTAAAAAAGCACTTTTTCCCTCGCATTTTAGAGCAAAACAAACAGACAAATCAACTTTTTTTTATGCCCAAAACAGTACAGATAATTGTTATTTAATTCCAGTTGACAATAAAAATTCGATTTTCATTCCTGAACAAAGGAAAAACAGATTACACTACTTTTTGAAAATAACAAACGGTTAGTGCCCAAGGAAAGAATTTCAGTATGAGCTATTACTGGTATTCTGTTTAGTCGTTGTCGTTCTCTTTCGCTCTCCTTTCGTTTCTATTTTAGTCATAAGTCCTCCAGGCATCATGTAACGTTATCAGAGCTTCTAAAAATATGCCGACAATTTCAATACAGAAAAAAAGCAGCTCTTAGGAAATTAAAAATAAACACTCAGCTATAAGGTTATATCCCTCCGATGCTTGACTTGAATAACTACGTAGCCGCCAGCGTGGACCACAGCTCTCATGATACGTCAAACTGGATTGAAACCAGCGAAAAATGCAGAAAAAAAAACATTTTCCAAACTGTTTTTCACCCGAACACGAAAAGCGTTGACTGTGTAAAAACTATACTTGACGTAGTATGGGGGTGTAGCCGCGTCGAGCCACAGAAAGCGCGCGAAAAATGAAGCCTCACTTATGTTTAGGTGAGTTAAGCTGGGTTGAGCCTGCAATCCAATCAAAGACCAGTACCTGGTTAGTGGTCAACTCTAAAAAAAACAGCTGACTTCGGTGAGCTCTAAGCCTGAGCGAGCGATATGGTCACGTGATACTTGTCAGCCGATACCTTGTTTTGACAGGTGTCAATTTATCAAAACATGAATGTCCAATATCAAAGACAGAGTCTAAAAGTACTCACGAGTGACCACTGACCACGAGTGACCACGAGTGACCAAGAGTCACTTGTGGTCACTCGTGGTCACCCGTGGTCACCCGTGGTCACCCGTGGTCACTCGTGAGTACTTTTAAGCGGCCTTCACGCGGCAAACTTGAGTTTGCAAACTCGTGTTAGCAAACTCAAGTTGGTGTGTGTGAACGGCACAAAAACAGTCGGCAAACACGTTGGCAAACTGTTGGCGAGAATAGAGGCAAGTTCTATTTGTCGCCAACAGTTTGCCAACGTGTTTGCCGACTGTTTTTGTGCTGTTCACACACACACCAACTTGAGTTTGCCTAACTTGAGTTTGCAAAATCAAGTTTGCCGTGTGAAGACCGCTTTAGACTCTATCAAAGATGTATGCTGTAAACTAGCATGATACTGGTGACATTGGCATACAAAATTTCTCGCATTAATGGATTACCATATTTTCTCAACGATGGTGCTCCGCGCGAGCGCGCCTTCGGCGCGCGAGGAGCTCCGCTATTTATTATTATTATTATTATTATTATTATTATTATTATTATTATTATTATTATTATTATTATTATTATTATTATTATTATTATTATTATTATTATTATTATTATAGGTTTTATTGATATCTTTCCATTTACAATTTTTGACACTTGCTGTGGACTATGTCTAGGAAACAGTTTCTAAACTAAGTTTGTGTGTATCTCGGTGTCTTAAACAGTAGAATTTCTTGATGACTTCACAGTTTTGTGTGATGATCCATTTCTGGCAATTGGTTAGGAGTTTGGTTGGTTTTGGTTTTGTTTGTTGTTCTTGTGGGTTAGGTCAGAAAGTCCTTTCTCTTGGGTGCTGTTGAAATCTCCCAGGGAGTTAAACACTATATTGATTTACTTGATCTCGTAGTCAAGGTAAAGCTCGCGTAGTCCTAGTCGTAGGTCCAGGTACTTTCTCTACTTACACTCATCCCTGTCGTTGATTTGTCCTACGTTGCACACAGTTCCTTCCTTAAGTATGACTTTCTTGTTTTTCTTATGGAAGTTGGTCATGTCTGGCTTATTGCTCCATTCTCTGGTGTTTTATCTATGTAGATAGCTGTATCCCAGAGTATTTATTTTACCTTGGTCATTTTCAATACTTCTTTTGGGGATAGCTTGTTTATACTAGGCTTTGGAGTCATCGTTTTCCATGCTGTATAATCCAATTTTTACTGTGGTGCATTTCAGCTCTTCTGACTTCAGATGTTGAGCGTAAAGGCCTGACCAAACGTTTTTAGATTCTCTGTACGGTGGCCAATTTACATTATCAACTCCGTTGATAAAACCAAAATCTTGTAACATTGTTGAGCACAACATGTTGGATATGTTTGGCCACTCTGTTGTGATATGTTGCAAAATGTTGGATGATGTTGGATCAAATTTGAAAGTGGTCAAATTTTCCGTGCAACATTTTGGATGTTGCATGATGTTGTACTCGTTTGGCCACGTTCACGCAACATTGTTGGACTAGGACATGCGCACTAGGTCCACTTGTTGAGCACCAGGGGCCCGGGGCACATAAACATTGACATCTTGCGTTGAAAATGTTGCTTGCGTTTGACCAGCCCGTTCAACACGTCTTGCAACATCATGAAACAATTTTGAAAGATGTTGCGTTGAAATGTTGCAAAGGTTTGGCCAGACCTTATGTTTTAGCATCTTTCATTACTGATCTTCTCTTTTTTACCTCTTTGGAGTCTTGAAAGGTTCTCACAATTTCTATATGAGGCTCATTGCTTGTTGTAATGTAATGGGCTGTTTTGATCTTTGTAGCCTTATATTGTACCTCTATTTCCTTCAGGCCTCGACCTCCCAAATCTGTTGATAAGTGTAACATTAGGTTTGACTCGAGGTTGTGCTTGCCTTTGTTCTGTGCTATTACTGCTCGGGTTTTCCTGTCTAGTTCTTCGTTCATTCGCATGACCAGAAATAATATTGCAGTAATGGGCATGCAGATGTGTTAGTAGCCTTTATCTTTCTTGGAATGGAGAGAGGGAGGTTCATATTAACGCTAATCGTCTTAGGTATTCAAGGCTGACCTCTTCAAATATCAGCATATCTAATTGGTTGACGTTCTCAAGTTTACCAAGGAATTTGTAACGGTCCTCTTCTCCTAGTACTGGTATTTCACTGTTACTTGCTAGAGGTAGGTTTTGGTATTTTTGGATCTTTCCTTTCGTAATGCGTATTGCGGCGCATTTACTTATTTCCCATTCCAGGCGGATATTACTAAACATACCGTCTAGTCATGATGGCTCTGTGATTATCAACCGCGCCTTCCACCTCTGCGACCCGGGTTCAACTCTCGGCTCCGAGATTAGGATCGATTAACAACCGCTATTTCGGGAAATGAGCCAGTGCTCACTCCCGAAATCACGGCTGGATGCGTGAGATGACCCATTGTTAATCTCCGCCAATCAGAAACTCGCCTGCACAAATCGGTCTGGCATGATTATATTTTTTGGCTGCGAAGGTATTCTTTGACCCGGCCATTTCGAAGTTTACAGTGCTTTTAAGGTAGGAAATATCCAAGATTTCGACAACGAAAAGTGTTCGAGAAGCTTGAGAAAGGGGATTGTGTCGTTTTCTACCGCCTGAGTTCGGAAACTTCACTGATTTTCCAGTTGGCGTCAAGGTAAAAATACGGCTTTCAAATCCATTGCTATTGCAATTTTCTCCTCAGACTTCGCAAATGTAAGAGCAAGTAAAATTCCTCAAGATCAATTGAAATTACTGCTGAGTTTATTGGTGGCAAAACGAGGGGGCCGATGAGGACGGCCGAGAGCTGAAGCGGCCGAATATATTGTTGATGATTCGCCGGTTGAATTCAAACTCACATTGATCATTTAACTCCAAACTCAAGCTCGTATCATCTGGAAACTTCGCACAGACGTTTTAGGCATTGTTATGTAATTATTGTTTTCTTAAAATCAGTGTTTTGGGATGTCTAATGCTATTTCCACGAAAATATTAACTTCGCATAAATTATATTTGAATTTACGTCACAGACACAACTTATCGCTCATGCGCCCAGCCGTCTCTTCTCGGGGAGGATACCCGAACTCGAGTGAGCGGCGGATATCGAGCCTACCCTGACATCGTATGTGGGCTGAGTTTCAGTTGATCTCAACCTGACTCCGAGGGTTTTTCTCCGGGTACTCCGGTGTTCCTTCCTCGGCAAAATCGACTCCCAACCTATTCGATCTGGCCGTGGTGCTGTGCTCCGAGGTCATACATGGGTCGTGTTCAGGGGCTGAGCGCCTAGCCGGCAGCATAGCTCCTTCATACTAATGTATGCCCCTTTCACGGCTGCACATGGCTTTCTCAGCTCCGTATATATTTTTAATTTTTTACCTTTATTTCGCTGCTTCATCTCTTCGACATGGTCCAAGTCCCATCCTTTCGTAACAAGGAAGTCCTAGAGGAAAAAGTTTGGTCCCGTTACCGAGGAAAGCATGCAGGCAAGCAAGCTAAAGAACGAGAACTTTACAAGCGCCATATTATAACCACCATTACAAGGTCAAGACCAGCGAGCCGTAAAACTAAACCTGCGGCGTCCAGTGCGGGACATACTCCCGCTAACTGTAAGGTTATTCGTCTTGAAGCCCCCTCGAAATTTGGCTCTGCTTATTCGTTTGTGCCGGCATTTATGCTCTCGAATGTGATGTCTCTTTCACCAAAGATCGACGAAGTTTGAGTGTCCATTTGCAACGCAAATCTGGACTTCTTTTGCATCACGAAAAAATTGCTCAAAAACCACATAGATAATAATTTCGTGTTGGTTTCGGGCTACAATATCATCCGTAAAGACAGGGTAACTAGTGATCACGGAGGTATTTGTATGTACGTCCGCGATTCTATCCGATATGATGTTTTATCCGACTTTATGGACGAGAACTTTGAAGTCTTGTGGGTTAAAATCCGCCCCAAGGTACCCAACTATATGGTTATTTGCGAAGTGCGGTAGTGTTGAATTAAGCAGCAATTTATGTTTACTAAATGACAATGATACCAACACCAACCAAAACAACATCAATATTGATAATGTTGTAATTTTTAAGCGCCTATCCTCTCAACACACTTTTTCATTTCATTCATTCTCCGAAATCTTCCAAAATTCATCGTGTTGTTTTTAGAACCTTTATCAATAACCGAGCAATGAAGGGGAATGGACTCGATAACGGGTTGACGTCACAAATTAAATTGCGTCGCTGTTTTCAAAGAACTATCTTTATGCAAATTAAAAAGCCTATTTCCGAGTTACTGCATGCCTCAGTTTCATAGCGAGTCCTGGTGCACAACCATTTAAATGGAAATGAGTTGCGTATTCTTATGCAAATCAAACTCATTTCCATTTCAATAGTTGAGCACCAAGACTCGCTTTGAAACTCAGACAAAAACCAACTCGCAAATTCACTACTTGCACAATCCCATAATACATCTCTTTTACCCCCCCCCCCCCCCCAAAATTTTGCATAATCATTGTTTGCAAGTTCTCCTGGGACATGAAGATGTCCTGAGGGAAATCACAAACAATGTCTATGCAAATTTTTGGGGGGTTAAAGAGGTGTATTATGGGATTTGTGCAAGTAGTGAATGACCGATTGCGACGTCAACCCGGTATCGAACCCATTCTCCTTCATTACTAGGTTACGGTTCAAAGTATTACCACTTTTCCCGTCTTTCAAAGCCAATAAAAAAGTGCAATCAAAATCAATCAAAAGGTTCTAAAAGCAACAAGACTTGGGACCATTTCGGAGAATAAATAGTGGAAAAGTGTGTTGAGGTGACAGGCACTTTAATACTTTCGAAGTATAAGGACCCGGAAGTAGAGATAGCCCAATGTGGAAGATGGAAATAGAAAATGGTATCGAAAGACAGCAATTATCCTCGCACTTATTTCGAGTCAATTTAAGCAACTGTCTCTTATTGACACTTAAAAAGTTCAGGCGGCTCCTTTTTTCCTTTTGTCTAGAGGAGACAATTGCTTACATTGGCCAGACAAGTGCGAGGATCTTTTCTATCTTTTGTTTACAGGCTTCACTTTAAATATAGAAACTTCTTTCAGAAAACAAAGCGACTGGTTAAGTACGTTAAGCGCACTTCCGGCTCAATAAACATCTTTGAGCTTCAAAAGATAAGTCTTCTGGGAACGGCACATTTTCAGGAAAGTTCTTTCCATTAACTGAACTCTTTATACAAACTAGTACCTAAGAACCATAGGTTCACTCCATTGCCAGAGAAAAAAAGCAAAATAGTATTAAGCCAGCAACAATAATAATGATAATAATATAATAATATAATGACAAAAAGGCCCTAAATGATAATGATAATGAAAATAGTAATGATAATAGTAATCATGATGATGATGATAATTAGGCATTAATTAGTCATGTAACAGCGGAATGCAACAAATTGGCTTAAAATCAGTATAAGAACTGGAGACACGATAGCGTTGCGCAAGTTATTCACTGGGGATGTTATGTGAGAAAATGCGGTATAATCATTCCCCCCAGGCATTGATGGAAAATGGAAGTGAAGCTGTTATGAGAACTTCAGAATTCAGACTGATCACCATTTACTTCACAACAGACCTGAAATTGTCGTGCTGCAAAAGAAAGAAAGAGTGTGCTCATTATTGATGTGGCATGCCCTTTTGGCACACAGGTAGTACAAAAAGAACTAAAAACTACAAAGACGTAAAGATGGAGGTTTAAGAGATTTGGAACTGTAAGAAAACATCTGTTATTCTAGTCGTTGTCGGAGTACTTGGGACAGTGAGCAAGCATTTGAAGGCATCGGTTGAGAAGATGGCATTATTCGGAATAACGCATGTTGCTTGTTGGGCACGGTAAAGATCTTGGGAAGGACCCCGACAGATACCATACCACTGTTCCCATCTTAGAGTGATACATGACCAATAACCTTTCGAAGCATAGCGAAGAGATGACAAACCTAAGACCACATGCAGTGCCGGTGGCCTATCTTACCACCTCTACTAAAACAAGGGCAAACAAAAACAAACTGTGGTCTGTTTTAGTGAATATCTTTATTATGATTAGTCCCAGAAAAAAACATAAAAAAACAAAAACAAAAACAAAAACAAAACCAACAACAGCAGAACAATAATTACAATTCCCGGAGTAAATCTAAGAAATCTCTAGCTTACTAATCTTATTTATTTATTTATTTTTTTAAATACACAGAAAGAGCCTACAAAGACCGTCTAAGAGGGGGAGAGGAAGAGACGAGGACGAGGCAAGAATTTTGAAGGAAAAGTAAATGTTGGGCGAAATTTAGCAAGAGTTACCGCGTCTTCTACACACCATCAGAGTGAGTCGCAAGTGAATATGAAAAAGGGTTTGATACCACATCACAGCTAAAAATGTACTTTCATAGGTTTCCTGGCAACGTCAGAACCAATTTATTTAAATAGAATACCATGTAATTTTCCATGTTCAGCCTCAGCTCCGAAATTAAAAAAAAGAAGAGAAGAAAGGGTAGCATCTACTGCCTATGGGAACGTCTCCAGAAACACATTTCTGTTTTTTTTTTTTTTTTTTTTTTTTTTTTTAAATAGTTAATTTTACAAAAAACAACTGAAATTCACATATCTCAAGGGCCGACATAGGCTCTCCCCCAGTGAAACCTTAACGAGCAGTTGGAACCTCAGAACGTTGGTGGTTCACTTACAAGATTAATCATTCATACCCATTCTTAAGTCACAATGATGAAATGTGAAAAACAGAAAAGGCGGAATTATGCTTAAACTTAGGGAGGTCTCTTCGTCTTACAACCCATGTTCAAAAACTCTTTGGGACGACAAAGAATCCACAACTCATTTCGAAATAAATAGGGCACGGATTTTACAGTACTCTGATATCTCAAAAAAGACGTAAGGTGCATCAGGGCACAAGAAGCAAAAATAGATTATTCGATAAGTTCAATATCAGAATTAAAGATAGCGTTAATGCATATTATGGCAATCAGGGGCTTAGTGCATGAATTAATTCACAAATAATTAGCAATGATTGCAGAAACGAATGGATGTGTCACTGAGTGCATCCTTGGATCGTATTGGTACACAACACATCATAAAGCAGAGGAAAATTCTTGAAAAATAAGAGTTAAGCTTTTGCATTGTTCCAGCACATGTTTGATGAAGTTTCTTCACAGGATGACTTCCACTAAGAACTACGCAAAGATATACTTAATTGACAACTTCTCTTAGAGACTTTAACTGGCCAATGAAACATGTTATTGAAACAAAATAGTATACAACAAACCTCCACTCCAACAAAAAATGATTTTAATCACACGAAATGACCTCTACAGACAAATTAGATTTTAATTTTTTTCAATGAAAGGATTTATACACAAAAGTTTTAGAATCCCCTACTTTTGGTTAGAAATTTCCCAGAGCCATCATCTTCTATAATTGTGACGTTTACGGTTGCCCTATTGTAATAACAACAAAGATCAACAAAACAACCCTAACGTGTCACAACTTGATTTTCCACAAGCACTGGAATGTTACTGTTAACCCTTTTAGATCCCCGAAAGCCGTTCGTGGCCACATTCATTTCTGGCCTTTCTTGGTTGGCTGTCTTGGTGGTACATTGTTGTTGAAGCAATAAAGTTAATTTAGGTTACAACTTAAATTAGCAGTTATGTTTCATAAGCACGATGCAATATCCGTATTGAGTTCAACTTTTCAAATAAAATATCCCATGAAGATTTGCAGTCAGTTATCATTCCCTTGCTTTGCGCATATTCTTGCAACCTACCACTGCAAGTCAAGACTGGTCTCGCATCCACAAGTAGCGCAGCCCTTTCTGTAGCTAAAAAAAAAAAAAAGAACTCTGCCATCATCTTTACCATAAACCAACATCGCCATCCTTATGACAATAGCTGTTGTCATTATCACCATTTTGGATTTTATGCAAAATAAAATCGTATTAAATGGACTTTTTGACAATGAGTGTGCTTTAATCACAGGTTGACCACCCTCTAATGCTGTTATAACAGAGGACTCCAGTTTCGATTGAGAATGGCGCATCAACCCCCTTCCTTCTTACAAAGCGATAACTAAGATCACATGCCAAATGCTTTTGGACGGAGGGAATTTTCATCCTTAAAATTAACTCTTTTTTTTGAATGTTTTTCAACAAAATAAATAACGGTGAAGATATGGTGCAGCGATTCAATTATTTTCTAATTTAAACGATTTTCTCCCACTGGATTCTCGCGTTATCCGATACACAAGCAAATCGATTGAGGAATAGCTCTTCATTTACAAGCAGAGAACTTTAATTCGTGGTGCCATTAACGTTTCTCGATAAATTAAATGATTTCATTAAAGTTACTTGATTCGGATTGAACAAGAGCGTAACACAACACCAACGTTAATTCTTCGCAGTCTGTTAGATTAGTTAGCTACATAAAAATTGTTTTTAGTCCGAAATGAGTAACTTACGTATACTGCAACTAGTCAGCGTACGCCTAACAGCGGCAAAATGAAATGACAGTAATTTTGCAATTTTCAATGAAAGCGACTTAAAGGCTTTAAAAGCTTGCTAGTATATTTAAGATGTAGAAAACGCAGTTGCATCTAGATGAATTTTTTCCGAGCTGAACGAAAGTTCTTTACAGGCGAATGCACGTTTTCCTAACTAACCGGGGCTTGAAAATTTCTCCTTGAGGTCGAGAAAATTGAGCTAAATGTATTCAAAACATCATCCTACCTACTTATTTGGACTTGTGCTCAAGATCAAGGGAAAAGGTTTAGCCTAATTATCTCAGCATTCGGTTATAATAGTTTAAAATGATGATTGTAATAGTTAATTTTGATTTTATAGATGATTGTCGGGAACTTGCCTTTTCATCGTCTTTTTTCTTCGCCCACAAACGGCTGGTGAAACATAACATTACGACTATCCAAGTCCACGATTTAGACTGCAAGTGGCGATGCTATCAAGACCCTAATTGCGTTAGTGTTAATATTCATACCCACGAAAATGACGAGGGACTTTACAGATGTCAGCTGAACAACGCCACTCATCTTAGACATGGTCTAGAACTTCAAGACGAAAAGGATTACTTTTATCATAGAGCAGACATATATAAGGCTGAAAATTGAATTGATCCTTTTGTTTGCTCCCCCTAATCTCAGTTAGAATTTCCTTTTGTACTAATTCTCGTCCTTCCACTCACAACTGAATTCTAACGTGTTCCTCTTCGCGTTTCAATTCTCAAAAACATGGTTTCCATACAATCGCCAGCCCTAGGATCGATCGCCCCGATCACACAAAACACCGTACAGGCGAATTTATGTAAACAGTAGAGCGGAAAGAGGCGACTGCGGGGATCGTAATCACCCGGATAGAACTCCACTAAATCCAGGCGATCAAAATGATGGAGTGAAATTTGGACACAGCAAATCGCACTAATTTTCCGGATCGCCTATACACTGTTTCGTCCGATCGAAGCGATCCGGGCGATTATATGGAAACTAGCTGGGCTTAATTAATTCTCAGTTGTTTGTGTTCGCGTCAGCATTGTTCCGTTTGTGTTTGTCCTCGGTTTCTTTGCTCTAGTTTGAGTTATTGTACCTGATCGTGTACTCGTTCGTGTTTATTTTCCTGTTCATATTACAGTGGCTTTTTGTATGAACTAGAGAGAAAGATGCTAGAACGTACAGAACGTAAATTCACAAACACTGAAATATCATGCACGTTCACACAGAGTACCAACGCGAACAATGTTAACATGCACTGATGATGAGTGACTTTCACCGCGCAAGTGAATACTAGCAATGTGATGGGCACATCAACTCGGTTACTACCCACAAAAAGGTATCCGTTTCTGACGAAAGAAGGACGCCTTGCCAGCTTGATCCTTTTTTTAGAGGTTACGATTTCATCACTTACAATGACCGATAACGTAACAGCTGGAGCCCATTACCTGGAGCCTCCATACGTATTATACCTTTTAGTCAACCCTGTTCCAATCTGGATATACAGACAAAGGATATCGCTGTGTTTGTCCTCCAGGAGGGAGCTTTGCCCAATGTCAACAAGGTATCCCTTGATTCGTCTTTTCTATCCTCATATTGTCTAACTGCTGGTTCCACTGCTTCTACCTCTGTTTCTAACTAAATGAATATGAAGTGAGGCTATGATCCTCGCAGTTATGAACGTTATCAAAATTATTAAAATTCCTTGAAATGTTTCTTCTTGAAAGTCTCTGTTTTGTTTATCAGTGGTACCAGTAAATAAAGCTTGTTTTGTTTTGTTGATTACTTGAATCCAGTTTCTTTCATTTACTCTTATTATACAATCTGTTTGTCAAATTGGTTCATACCACTTGATACGGCGTTCGTTCTCTCCGTTTCCAACCCTTGAAATTCGTTATGTATTGAGCCGTTTTCTAGTTTTTTGTCAAAATATCAAGAATTCTATTATTGATTGTTATAATAGTGTTATTAATTCCTGAAGTTTTGTTATTATATTTTCTGTAACAGCAGAAGTAATACTTTTTATCCAAAACAGCTACTTTGCCACTACTTGGATCACCTACTCGGTTAGTTCTATGAACTATTAGGTGTCCCAGACTCTACACAATGAACCTAAAATGGAGAAGTTTATTTCCTTTTTTAATATTTTGTTTCTATTTTTTTTAAAGATGTAATTAATTAGTTAGTTTTTTCCGCCAGATTTTATTAATATTCTGTGTGAGTTTAAATAAAAATTGACTTGACATGACATAGAAAATAGAACACGCGATGGAAGCGATGGTTTATTGGTAGTTTTTAAGAGGGCGGGAGGAAAGAAGGTTGGCTCGAGGTGAGGTAGCCATGCCATACCTAGTGCCAGGCTTCAAGCGCTCAAACGTATCCAGTTTGTCGCTCCATTGTCCGTCTTATGAATTTACAGAGGACGCTAACGGAATTGGTGTACCTGAATTCAGTTCACAGTAGTCGACCAAACCATTGGACGAACTCTCCGTTCTACAGATGATTTGTTCCTCCTCGAGTGTGAAAACGACCGACCGTTCTTCAGTATATATATTTAACTTAATTGCCCAATAAATAGCGCGCCTTCTATGAAAGCGATGTAATCAATCTAATTATACCATGGTGTCGTTGTCGTCGTTGGTGTCTGTCGTCCGGCTGCAGTATATCCTCTTTAGCCATCACTGATGGTAGACACCAAAAGAAGAACAATCATTTTAATTTTTCTTTACTAAATTTTACTTTTTTGTATATGTATTTATCCAGTTCAAGTTCGAATGGCCTGGTTCCCACTCAACGCCACTTCTAATACCTCGGAAATCAACAACCGTGTTCCCCCAGGGCTCGCTAAAAGTGTTACCCTTGCAAATGACCCTGACGGCAGAAAAGGAGGCTCTTTCGAATTTCAGCATGGCGGCGGTAAAATCAAGTTTTCTAACAACCAGGGCGGATATTTAGACGTGCGCTATTCAATGACAATTCTGTATTGGTTGTACCATTCTAACGTTACCAGCAATCAAACAGGCGGTTATCATATAATCTACAGGAAAGGATCATCGAAGTGGCCAGGAATACGTGATTTTCGTCAATCTAAAAGGCTCCAGGTGCAAATCAGATCGAGATGTGGTGAAAAAAAGACCATGAGTTATAACTATGATACTCACGCTGTAAACCGGGTGGAAATTTCTTGTCACGACGTATAATCGTTCGTCTGGGGAAGCCAAGTTCTGGGTTGATGGAGAAGCGATTGCCACGAAAGACATTAAGAAAGATTTTGAACTGGGGACACAATACCCGCTTCAAATAGGAAGCTATGATTTCAAAGGAAGAATCACACAAGTGCAGGTATACAACTATCCACTGACCCAGGAATCAATACAGAAGATAAAAGGGAAATCCGAGACCACAGAGAGCGGAGGTGAGAGAGAAAATCTTCTTACCATGCATATGACTGAAGCAAACATATCAGTTTTAGTTTAAAACCTTTTAATTACAACGCTATAGAGCCTAGGCAAAGACCACGTCAACTGGAAAGGCCTCGTGAGATAAGTGCTAAACGCTCAATTACCAATTTAAGTTTTTGTGAAGAACGTGAGAGGACGACATTGAATCATTCATTCTCCGTCATTGTTAATTCGTCGTCGTTCTTTCTAATCAGGCAATTTAGTTCTTCGCGTGTGTTGTACATCGCGCCTTGTGATGGATATTGAGATGACGTTAAAGCGCTCCTGAGAACAAAACTTGTGTATTTCAGTATTTCATTTTTTCACATTTTCATGTAGAATATGTCTTTCTTACCCACCTTGCGAAATATCAATCCTTTATGAAGACTGGAAGCAGGTATTTTTTGTTTACCGTTTTATCCGAGATTTCACGGCCGCATTACTTGGCCTTTTTTCTGGAGGCCTGGTTGCGTATCACAGGTAGTGACGTCAGAGGCTTAACGCTAACTCTGTACATGGCTACTTTTCATTCATATGGAAATTGCAAGTTGACATTACTTTTTTTTGCAACTAGTAGGTCGAAAATGCCCTACAATCGCTGTGCACTGCCATTCTGCAGCAATAGATGCAATATGAAAGCTGGGATTTCTTTGCACCGCAGTCCTCAGAGAGGGAGCCTTTGCGGGATCAGTGGCTTCGACTTGTTCGTACGCACCGAGCAAATTTTCCACCGCGAGGTATTTTTGTCGTTTGTTCGATACGTTTTACAGGAGACCGCTTTGAGAGGGTCTTTAATGTTGGAGCGTCCAAACGGACAATTCTTCCTCATGCTGTTCCGATTATGGAAAGGGATATGTGTGAGCCCGTGCGATGTTCTTTTCTTTTTCTCGAAGCCGAATGTTTTATAAAAACTGAAGGTTTTGAAACAAATTTGCTCCTCGGGGACCCCACATTCGGATAATCCGCGTTTTTTTCTTTTCTTTTCTTTCTTTTTTTTTTTTTTTTTTCATGTACGTTTTGTTCAGGTCATAACGAAATTTGAAATACCGAAAATGTATCTTCCCTTGACCAGAACGACGAGGACAATAACATTACGGCTGTAGTTGTTCCGGATGAGAATCAGCTGGTTAGCTTGAAACTGAACACTGATAACATGATCTCTTTGTTTATCTTTGAATACGATAAATTGATAGATCTCCCTTTTTATTTCCAATCCTTTGACAAGTACTCCAAACACTTTAAGGCTGATTTTATTTCAGATCATAAACTTCTCTTAAAGTTCAGCTGCGACCAACAGAAACGTAATGGTATAATGGCCACTTCCATATTATTTTAGAACTCAAGATACGTCTTTTTATCTTTGTTTTACCTATGAATTGAACTTAGAGTGAGGTGATTATTGAACAGTATGACTTCTAATTTTCATCTATTCGCAGATTGCTATACTGTATGGTAGTATATGCCCTAACATATGGTCCTTATGACACCCATCCAATTCTTTATGAATGAAAAAATGTTTCCCATAAAATGTGTAACACTTTAAATTGTGCAAGTGGTTTCTTTAGTCTCTTTATATGACAAGCATGCATATTTCATAAAACAGTGTATAAAACACCCCAACAAATCATTTTCAGTTTACTAGTTGACAAGTGTTTCTCAAAGCCAGACAAGACCATCTTTGGTCACAATTGTGAATGATGCCATCAGCAAATGCACAGAATCCATACTTTAATTGAATATCTGTGGTTGTTAGAAGATGCACATCCAACAGAACTTCGGCTTAATTCTAAGAAACCCAAACTGACTAAAACTAACTTCATTGGTTAATTTTTAGAAAGAGGTATAAAAATGTCATGTGGTCTTTTATGATGTTCATTCTTCTTCCTCGTAGCCTTGATAGTCCTCGCCGGCAGTTTGAAAGGTTTTACGAATCCTATTGTACACACAAAAGGGAAGGAAAACTCTGTTGGATGCTCCAACATAATCCCACACTAGACCAACAAATTTTCTATAAGCCACAGCTCAGAGGAATCTATGGAAACAAAATATGGCCATTCGAAACACATCAACGGTCTATGGAAACGTTTTCTCTCAACGAGCGACACAAATAGAACCAAGAGCATTGCAAGAGCATTATTTTTTCATTTTTACTTTCCCAGAGAGTCTGCTCCAAAGAATCTTCTCTTTTTCCTCTTGGCCACATGTTCGAGGTATTCAGCCGCTTCTTGTGTTCAGTGGCAATCGGCGAGACGCTTTCGTGGTATGGCAAGAATTCCTCGCTGGCTAAAACGAAACTTTCCCTTGAAGCTTCGGAAGATTGTTCTTCATCAATTTCACTAGAATAAACTGTAATCAGACATTTCGACTTCGGAAAGGCTAGGCATTTCGTACGAAAACTCAAAGGACAATAGAAGAGTCGCTGAGGAATGAAAACACATGTTAAGTCTATTACGGGCTCTTTAAGAACAAGGTTGGAGTACTGGCGGTGACATTTTTGCCGACTTTGGAGCCGAAAGTTATTACGTTAGAAGGTTTGTTATCAATGTTTTGTGGCAATTACACTCAGAAGTTAGCGCAACGTCATATTCTGTAACAGAATAAAGCCATAAAAAGTATGCGCATTTTCGTCTCAGGGTCACTTTAAGTTATCTATCAAATTGAACTTTTAGTTTGTGTTGAGGTCCTCTTTCCTTGACCTCGCTACTTGGGCCCGCGTTTGAAAGGTACTTTGCTTTACATTTAACTAATCATTTGTAAGGTTCAAACGAGCCAAAAAAATGAGGTCAACCTGGGAAGCATTTGGCTCTGTTAAAATGCAAGTGAATGCTGGCCCTCGTAAAAGTAAATGGGACAAATCATCTTCCATGACAACTCTCAGTGTGAAATTGCGAGATTTCCTTTCCAGGGGTGCTGTGGCTCTTTTTCCCAGCTGTCGCAACTGAGCTCTTTCCATCCTCCTAAGGTGCATAATCTTGTTTGTTAGATCTATTGTTTCTTTGTAATTGATGCGTTACTATCCTGTAGAAAATATGTATGGGACAGAAACTGGAACATTAATTCGAAGACATGTGTTGTTACTTGAAAAGCATGTCATCATAGAGCAGTATTAATAGGAACAGAAACACACATTTCTCCCCAGAACCGTTGAAATAACACTCTCTGTTCTGATCCTTTTACTGCCTTTGCAATCCTTTAAACAACGCAATATGAACACAAAATCTCTTCTATTTCAAACAAGTACTGATAACCTGTGTTTTTTGAAGAAAAGATGCTGGGTTTTGAGTTATCCGTCCTTTAAATTTCGTGCTCGTGTCTGTGCGTACCCTAGTGCTCGTGGCTGCAGGAATTATCTTCACGTAATAATCGTTGAAATGACGCCATTTACAAATCCTTATACTCTTTACTATCTTCTAGTCCTTGAGATAACAAAATGAAGCAGGACTCGGTTACTTCGACTGGGTATGAGTTAGCTTATTGATTTGTGATCCTGATCTCTTTAACCTTTTTTCTTGTGGTGTTTGGATCGAATCTGCCGACCCCGTTGCTCATTTGTGTCTGACAAATTAAGTTCTGTACCGAAAATTATATCTAGTACAACTGAATAACTTTTGAATTCAAAGAAATAAAGAAATCACTGTGATGAAAGATATTTAACTTGAATATTGCAAATATGAAAGCACCAATCTTCCTGTCCTCCTGGTGCTCGTGGCTGCAAGAACTTCCTAAAACAAAATAACCGGGACTACCGTGCGCAAATCGGGATCAATTCGCCCACTGCAACTTTATTTCAATACTTGTATGTACGCTGAGGGTACTATTACAGTGGATTTCACAAAAATTTTGACAGGCGGTTTGCGAAGTTTGCGTCGAACTTGGGAATTTCATTACGTAACTGTCAATCAAATGGCAAACTTTGAAACGAACATGGGAGTTTTGCCCCGAACTTCGAGGGAATGAACACTGAACACTCTTCACAAAGATGCATTGTCCGTGCAAGCTGCAAAATACTGGATAAGTCTATTTTCATTTTCAACGACAAGAGTCAGTGATTCCTGTGTAATAACGCTGAATTTCTTGAGAGAATATAAACCAAGATCTTGCGTTTAGCTGCGGCTGATCGACGCTCGCGACGGGACATTTTCTGACAAGTACTGAAATGTTATTCTCTACCATTTTGTTTCGGATTTTACTGCTGTAAATTCTGGGATTGAAAGTTTTACAAAACTTCATATCATTATTCTTATCATTCAGCGCGCGCTGACCGAGTGATATTTCCTCCTTTGTTGTCTTCGATATTCCCTCTGCGAACGAAAATATCAACAATTTTGGAAATGGTTTGTTTCGGAAGTGTCTAACCAGCTTTCGATAATTTTCTGCGGGACGAAACTTGGAATTGCCTTTCCTTGCACGGTGAAGGCATCCATTTCAAAAGAACAACCGAGAGCAATGGTGAAATTACTTTTGCCACATTCCCACGAAGTTCGGCGCGAAATTTCCAAGTTCGCTTCAAAGTTTGCCATTTGATTGACAGTTACGTAAATAAATTCCCAAGTTCGAGGCGAACTTCGCAAACCGCCTGTCAAAAGTTTAGTGAAATCTACTGTAATGCCTCCTCGGGTTTTGGCCTCTGGACCAAAACCCTGCAGGGGCGGTAAATATGCTACGAGATCAAAATACCTAGTTTTTAATTTAAACTAGTAATAGTTTAACTGCATCTGCCCCCGCCTAAGATAATACGGATGGCAGTTGAGGTGTTTTCCAGTTGATGTGTGACATGTGACTTTCTGCCTATTGATGCAGGTTACCCAGAATTAGAACAAATCGCGAACTCGGTGAACAATACCGATACCACCTTGCGCGCCCTGTTAAGCAATACAGATACTACCGTGCCCGCCCGGTTAAGCGTATCGAGATTGCTTTCCCCTATAAAATGTTTTCCACCGAAACAAAGGAAAACGTTTGCATGGTAATAGAGCTCAATTCATAGAGGATTAGTTGGGTACACCAAAATGGCCACCGGTCTTTTTTTAGGTACACCAACGTGGCCGCCGTGACGTCACGTGAAAACAATCCATACAATATCTACTAATTACGTATTAATTTACATATTTTTCCTTTTTACGTAGGGGTTTTAAGGTTGCCTCCTCGGTTTTTGGCCTCTGGGCCAAAACTTTGCGGGGAAAAAAGAATAATTACAATGTACAATATAGAATAAAATTTAAATCACGTAAATTAAAAAGCAATATTGAATAAAATTTCGGAAAATGCATTGCTAAAGAGATGCGACTTAAGATGGCGTTTAAATTAAAAGTGTTAATTCCAGAAGGATGCGCTTCGTTTCTCATGTTTGTCACAGCCGTTTGTGTTTGTTCCTTAATAAATTTGGGACGGCAGAAGAAAAAATGCTTTTCCAAGAGTGCTTGTTACGTAAACGATATGGAAGATAATGGTAGTCCTGTGCTTCAGTCGGGGATGTCGCAAATGTTTTTACAGCCGGCAACTCGCCTTAGCGTTGCTACCCAACAAATTTTCACATTTGACAATTACGTGTAAATACGTCAACCCATGCAACGGTGTTCAACTTACAACTGTGTGAACTTTGCAAGGAGTCGTGACTGTCAATTAAATTCACACATCCTGACTGGCGGACAATTTGTAAAAGAAACTTTGTTAGGTGGCCACGTTCTTCCAGTCCAAGAAGACTCTGCCAGCCATCTCGACATTCTTTGATTTGCCGCTCATCCAAAGAAATGGATGAGTCAGTCCAGTTTCGACTTGTAAAACCTCATGTTTTTTTTTTTGTTTTTTTTTTTTGATAGTCAATCGCCACGCGTCATCGATATATTTTTGGAAATTTACAAATTTACGCGTGGCAATTTTTATCTGTCTAAATCCCCATGAATATTCCCTCCGTATGTCGGTTATAGAAACCTGTCTGCTAGAAACCTGTAAATTTTCAGGAAAAAATGAAATGGCAATTTAAAAGTATGAACTCTTTTGAGTTTTCAGTGAAATGATTCCTTGGCTGTCGTGTGCTTGCCAGAGTTGTTCGGAAAGTACATTTTGAATTTTTGAGTACATTTGAATTTTAATGCATTCTCAATTCCAAATGTCGAGGGCGGCTGTCGATATCGAGTCTTCTTTCCTCTTCCCGACTTATCTAGGAAGATCGAAAGAGACTCTGCTTGCAGGGTAAGATCCATCAGCAACATCCGAGGAAATGCTCTGCATCATAAAAAGCAATTTGAGGCCTTGGACCAACGTGTACGAAAAGTTAAGGTCATGGACAGAATTATTAACTTTGTCGGCGAGGTTTGGCTACTCCAGGTTAACGGATTTTGTCATGGAGCGTATGGCGCAGTAATTTTCCTCCATGGAGAGTTAGAATGGAAGTTTCAAGCGCACGCCTGTCTTGACGAAGTCCTCGTTAATACCCCGTTGAAAAAGGGAAAGGATACGAGATTGAACTCATTGGTTGTTCAACACTTGCAACGAAGTTAGATACTTACGGCTTGTTACTGCAACTCGCAAAACACCCGCAAAAACATAATTTCCGGGTGGATTCATCGACTGTCTGGTTGGATGAGGACCTACCTCGACAATTTAAACCTTTCGTATCAGTAGATCCAAGAAACTGTCGGAATTCATAAATTCCGCTACATGAGGCCTGTCGACCAGCAAATCGCGCTGACACACTCACTAGAGGAACTGAAGCAGGAAATATTAAAGAAAAGGAAACCTCTGAGAAACTAACATGAAGCAGCCACCACAGATGTTAACGCTGTAAAACACAAAGCTAACACCACAGTAGAGAGAGGTCACGTCAGAAGACAACATACTTCATTTTATCACCAATAGTAAGAGCATGTTCAGTATCGCCGAAGATGCGTAGAACTTTTGCTTACATTAGTGGTTTCATCCAAATGCTAGAAAAAAAGAATGCAAATACTGGCTCTTTCACCCTTCATGAATTAAAAGAGTTCGAATATCAGCTTAAAAGAAAGAAAATAAGAAATCCCATAATCCGATCAAGTAAACATCTATCTATCAAACTTAAAGCGGTTACTGCGTCGTCTGCACGACTAGTGTAGACAACGTCAATAGCGACAAAAGCTTAATCCACAAGGCAAGGAAAAACTAATAGGATCACAGGAGTACGCGACATGCCCAGAAAAAATCTCAAGAAACAGCTGGACAAGCTAATAGAGCAGGTTCTGTCCCCTTCAGCGTCGCTACTGGCATGTTTGGACCTTGCATATTAGCTTAATCGGAGAACCAAGTTGTATCCACCAGGTCCCAGTTGTGCAAAAGGTTAATAACACTATCGACCGGATAAATCACTATCCATTGGTCAGCGCAATTGGTTTCGCTATGACTTACCACTGGATAGCGATTTATCCATTTCCTGGACACCTACACCTTTTAATGACAAAGTATCTGGCACAGTTGTTCAAATGATGGATAGCGATATCCGCCGGATAAATTACTATCCAGTGGCATAACTCATGGCGAAAAACTAATTGCGCTATCCAATGGATAGTGATTGTTACACGGTGGATAGTCGTAATGTAATGTTTTAAAAAACGAGCAGCAGTGTTTTATCGGGGTTTGAATACACGAGGCGTATCCGACACAAACACGTGCTGGCGAGTTTTCTGAACGGCTTCAAAAAAACAAAGAGCGTGTCCCTCTGGACGCAAAACAATGGTTCAAATTGTGAGAGGTGAATATTAGCATAAAAGGGAATAACAAGCTATTCCTTATTAGTATTCTTTATATAAAGAATACTAACGAGGATGTGTTTTGTCAGGATATAAAGCTCATGCACGTGACGTTTTATCGGTGTTTTGATAGGCTTGTTAAGCTTCAATAAATTATTTTAATGAAATTTTGGAAACAACCTTTTGAAAAACTAGGGACCTGAGGGATTTTTGAAGGTGATACTCACCTTTTTGTGAGCTTTTTGTGGCCCACCAAGGTGCTAGTTGGTCCAACCTCGTATGTGGACAAGGGCTACGTGAAATGAAACTTTATAGAAACTGATTCAAAGTGTTTTTTTTTTCTGTCCGCAGGATTCTCTTTTTGATTTAAATGGAATAAATTACCTCTCCCAGTCCTGTCAATGTGACTCCGTGCGAGCTCGCACTAAGTCTCTGTCAGAGTAAGGCTTTACCGAAGAGCAATGAAGAGCGTTTCTATCAGAGCAGTGGTATTTTTAACTCTACCAAGTAAATCTCAGGGCTAATTGGATTTTTGCACCGGTGGGTTCCGCGCTTGATTTCACGAAAATACTATATCGCTTTTTTTCTTAGCGCTTATCATGTATTGAAGGGGTAGAATTCAGAATTCTTCAAATTCAGACATTGATTATTGTTTTATTTGCATGAATTTTGTCACTGACGCTTTGGAAGTAATTTGAATGTCCCATTTTCCATCAAAAACTGTGTTGGTCAGCTCCAGCCTCGCATATATTCTAAGGCCTGGTAACTGAACTTAGAACTGTAAAATTGTCGATTGTTTCACATGGAACATGTTTTGATGTTCAAACATCTCGTCATCCATAGTGATTTATAACAGTACAATTTTACAAGATGATCCGCTATAGATAACATCAACTATCCAGTGATTTCTTTATTGATTACATGTTCGGTACAAGATTAGTAGATAAATTGAAAATAACTAACCATTATTATAGAAAAAACTCCTGAAACTCAGATATTTTTGTTTTTTGTATTTGTTTTTTTTAATGCCGGGAATTGTTTTTAGTGTCTACTTCCGAATGTTTTCTTGGCCATTTGCGTATCCTTTGTTTCATTTAATTTGTTTAACCTTTTAACTTTATATGTACTCAGGAGAGTCAAGTAAGCCAGGCACCTCGCGAAAGACACAAGCAAATCCACCCCCCAGCTACTCAAGTAACTCGTGAAAGCCATGGCCAGGACTCTGACTCTAAATCATACAGAGACAGGGCGAGACTATATGGGATTTCCCAGGCATTACATTCGACCCGTTTGGTTACCGTTTAGCTTTAAAGGACTGATGACACGCAAATGTAGCCAAATTTTGCGAATGCGGAACTGGAAACCAAATCAAGCAAAACGAAAAAATAACTGCTGAAAGGACAAATAACGGTTTGGGAAAAAACAAAACAAATAAAGCAACAAACAAAAAAACAAACAAATTACAACATAATACAATGGGAAAAATTAAAGAAAGTTTAACTGGAATTTGCAATTAGGGGTTGTGAAA
Organism: Montipora foliosa; assembly: GCF_036669935.1. NCBI lineage: Eukaryota > Metazoa > Cnidaria > Anthozoa > Scleractinia > Acroporidae > Montipora > Montipora foliosa. The sequence continues at coordinate 329,069 of NW_027179738.1, forward strand.
AACTGTTTCAGCCAAACACGTTATTGAAATTGCGTGATTGATTGCTTGACAGAGATTTTTTTTTTTGTCACAAAGCTTTGAGTTGGTGTTGTTTCAAAGCAATTTCCGGGTTAACAGTTGAAGTTGAATAGTGCGTTAGTGGAAGAGTAAGTGGGTTAAACACTAATACAAAAATCAAACTGCACCACCGTGACATTAGCCCTTGATGTCAAAAACAATAGCACCCCTTTTCAACCGTTGTAACTCGTCAACATAATTTATACATTACTCGTATACCTCAGTTCTCAGGGATTTTTTAATAGTTCTTTGGTAGTACATGTGTCACACGTTGTTTAAAGGGTAACTAGGTGTACTTTGTTAACGTTGCTAGCATAAGAAAATGAAGCACTATGTTGGCACGCTTACCAAATGAAAGCAGCTGGATTAAAGACAAATTAAATGTTGTCTATCCTCTTGCGATCTGGACTCGACACCCCTGTCCCACGCCACATCGCACGCTTAGTCGTAGAGACCACATAGGGATTGATATTGATTATGAAATGTTATCTCTTGACTTTAAGGCGGCGTCTTACAGGGAATGTTGGTGCACTGTATCGCTTCCACGCCAAAAGCAGAAAGTCGTGCCACGCCCAGCAGTGAGAAACTGCGTGAGTTCCATGCACACTTTCCGATAGCTACAGGAACCGTGGCCATATACTTTTTATGAGACATATAATAAACTAAGGTCGTTTTTTTTTTTTTTGTTTTTTTGTTTCATAAAGCAAATTAATTAATTGTTCTTGTTGTTGTCTCTTCCTCCCCTTCCCAATGCAAACAATGTTGAAGAATATGTCATTTATCTCCGCTCCGTCAGAATTCGGAAACAACACTCACTTGTGTGGGGAAGGAGGGTCCTTTGCTTGTAGTTATTGTTTTCCCCCCAAAGTACGAATAAACGGACAAAGGTCTAAGAGCTTCTTGTTCCACCTGTAGATTTAAGAGTACATCTAGAGCTGTAAAAGGAGAGTTTGAGGCTGTACTGTCGCAATTCGCGGGTACTCTCGAGTTCACAAAGAGGAAATATAAAGAAAGAAAGTTTCTTCGCACTCGTTCAGTCCGTGATGAAAATTAAACATTATAGGGGCTATAGAGTCGTTGTTATTTCTGGGCGAACTTATATACTACAGAAGGCAGTAAAAAATTTCCACATTGAGCGACTTACAATTAATCACACGGAAAATTCTTCTAAGAGTTATGAACATTCTTCTCAATAAAAGGATCAATCCGCTCTCTATAATGACCACAATACAGAATTCAACATGTTGAACTACAAGAAAAGGTTTTCCAATAACACGGAAAAGCTACAAAAGCAATTATGCACAGAAACACAAACTGTAGAGAAAATGTTCGAGACTTAAAACTCTTGTTAACTTTTGTCGTCCCCATCTGAGAAATATATTTTATCATTATGAATTCAATGTTATTATTACCAGTCCCCACCCCAACAGCCCCCTACCTGACCTTTTCCTCCTCAAAATAAACGCCAAAGGTGAGACCCGGCGGGCCTAATTGAAGTTCTCTCTGATCAATACTTCGTTGGGGGGACACTGATCATGATGGATGGGCCACTGGTGAGCCCAAGAGTGCATTAGATAAGATGTTGATCAGTTACCCTTTGAGGTCTTGCACCAAGCACAGTCACAAATCGACACAAACACAGGGCCGCCAATGTTAACCAATGAGAAGAAGCCATGTCAAACGTTGATCGCTTCTTGGTCACGTTTTTTTTTTTTTTCAGCGGACAGGACAACTGATTGTCGTGGAGGACGGGCATTCTAGAAATTAGACCTTTTTGTGGACTCTGCTGGGAAGCCCACCCATGCCCATAACAACAATCTGATCTAATTCATTACTGGTGAGCCTTATATTCAGTTCAAGGTCAATAAGGGAGGAGAGGGCCATCAGAAGATAATGGGCGTCTTTCTCGGGCGAGCAGTGCTGAGTACTAAGGATAGTTAATTCTTCAGTTTTCTTGAGATGGTAAGCACCAAACTTGAAAAATGTACCTTATGGCCCCCGCAGGGATTTCGCACCAGAGGCGAAAAGCCCGAGGAAGGCACTCCTCGTAGCTTGCGCGTATATCAAGGAAAGTACTTACGGTTACCATATGGTGCAGTCGGTACTACTAGAAAAAAATCTCGATTTTGCTCGAACAGTTGCCGGAGGAATAGGAATAGGCGTAGGTAATGACTGACGTTTCTATTGTTTGACGCCCGCAAGTATGAAATGGTTAGGATGACCGTAAAGTAGAAGAAAATCCCAAAGGGATGTTCTGAGAGTTTCTGTATTGTGACCTCACAATAAAAAGGGCGTAGCAGTTAATAATAATCCAAAATCCCTATTTGGGGGTTTGCCAGAGGATTATGAAAGGAAGCGCCATGCGTTAATATTTTTGTGTCAGAGCATCACAGCGGTCTGTTTCTCGCGGCTTTGTCACACGCTTAGGAGACAGCTGATTTTAACGGTCGAGAGAAAAACTGAACTTATCATATATATATATATATATATATCTAATAATATGTACTAAGGAAATAACTTATGGGCATTATATGTTTCTAATCGGAAAATGGTTCACACAGTACTATCGCCATCAGGTAATTACCAGAGCCTAGAAAATCTAAATTAAATGTCATCAAAGAACGGAACAGATTAAATTTAATAGTCAGCTTAATAAGATCTTGCAAACAAGATACTAAAAAAACATCCGGAAATATCAATGGCGCTCACAAGACAACATATGCTTGTGAACCACTTCCATGCTCTGTGATTGCTTGCCTAAATGATCACAATAAAGGCGTGAGCTGAAAGGCCGCCCAATTCACGCGGCTAACAGACACACCAGCCACTCCGACTATCAACATTCTTGGTCAGGTAATTAAACAACATCCTTACACATGTACCAGCACATCTGAAGAATACACCCGAATTCATTGATTTTATCTCAAGCTGGATGACATCAAAGGGTTCTGCAGTCTAGATGTTTGTAATTTATATGGTTCCATCCCACTTGAAGACCTTGAGGATGGTACCCCTGGTCATTCACTATAATGAGAGATTTTTTCTCCACGCACAAATAAGTCACCGACCTTAGAACATCTCCAGTGGACGATGATGTTTGTGTCCTTACTACGCCTTTGCATCACCAGTGACGTGGTTCTGATCGAACGGGAACAGCTACTCACAGAAGTCTGGTTTGGCCATGGGCAATAATCGTGCACCCACACTGGATCCATGACATGAACTAACCTGGATCTGGAACTTCAATATTCCATCAACAATTCTGTGCATCTTAAACGATACATGACGACATGTTTATAGCTCGGACTAATGATAAATTCAACACCTGACGAAATGGTGACTACCGAGTAACAGTGTCAACACTGCTTTAAGTGTACAGTTGATGATACCGGAAGATAACTGCATGCCTTTCCTCGACACAATAGTCACTCTCATCCACACAACGGCCCATTTTCCACGGAACTATACATGAAAACCAATCCACAGCACAATGTATCACGCACTGGGATAGTCACGGCCCGATCTCACAGAAGAGAGGGATCCTCATTGTGTGAGATAAGGCGCGCAGTGTTGCGTTCCACTGTACCCTAGATCACACAAAAATTCGCTTAGATTAATCCACAAAAGCTGCTACACCAAGAATGGTTACCCCCGGACATTTTTAAAATACAACAATCCAGCCGCACTCTACGAAACTGCAAGTCAACAACCGTCAGACACAACGAGACAAGGTCTAGTCTACATCAAGATGCCATTATCAACGAAGATATCAAGAGCAAAACACCAAGCAGTTTTAAAACGGACAGGGCTAGATAACATCAGCACGTACACTATATTAAATGGTCTCCTCATCATCAAAAATATTTACTGCTCCGCCAAATGAAAAAACAATGCGTGCCCAGATCCCTGTGATACGTGCGGCTCTTCAACAAGAATTCTAACCAATGCCTAACAAACAACTGTGTATACAAAACCAACTGCTCGCACTGCGACACGGTTTATATCGGCGACGAAAAATAGTAGAACTATCGGAGCAGAATAAAAGACACATATCAGAATGGTTGAACAAACAGACGGTTATTCACATTTGATCAACCATAACAAACAATCCTATGCAGAATATCTCTTGGGGAAATCCCCACAGGAACATAGCACGAATCCGCAACGCGTAAAACCATTGAAGCACGCCTAGACGAAATCCGCAAGCATGAGAATCCTCATGAAGGTTGCAAGGACGAGCTCTAAATCTAGATTAACACCATCAAATTAATGATGCCTTGAAACACCTGTGTACTAAGTTTTTTTTTGTTTTACATAAAGCAATCTTTACTCATAATCTTCATTCACTGACGAAGCTATAAACGGACGAAACGTTTGAAGTACAAACCGATTAGAAACATATACTGCCCTCAAGCTAGTTATGGCCTTAGTACATTATCTATCGAGGCATTGGCTCCACCTTTCTTCTTCTCATCTATATATAT
>NW_027179739.1:0-7500 GCF_036669935.1 Montipora foliosa
TTCGTACTGTAACAGCTCGAACTAACCCATCCTGCCCAGGATGAGTAGACACGATTCTGCCCAACGGCCATACACCTCGCGGCTGATTTGGCTCAGCAACTAGGACAACATCTCCTTCTTTGAGGTTCTGTTTCTTCTCTTTCCACTTCTTCCTTTCGGTCAGGCTAGAAGGGTACTCTTTGGTAAAACGTCTCCAGAAGAAGTTAACTAGCGCTTGGGACTGTCGCCACATCTTTGTCGAGTTAATCTCTCTGTCACTAACTTCAGCATCTTCATAACTCGGATTTGCCCGCAACAACAAGAAATGGTTTGGGGTTAACGCTTCAATGTCCCCTGCATCATTGGACACATGAGTAATCGGTCGACTGTTTAGTATTCCTTCTGCTTCGACTAGTGCGGTTCTCAACACTTCTTTGGAAACAGCCCTGTCCGCCAGAATTGCCTTCAGCGTCTTCTTGGTGCACTGTACTAGCCTCTCCCATGCACCTCCAAAGTGCGGGGCACTTGGCGGCTGAAATTTCCACTCAATTTCCTTAGGAGCACAGAAGTTTTGTATCCTCTCTTCATCCAACTGTCTGATGCATTTCCGCAACTCATTATTTGCACCAACAAAGTTCGTTCCATTATCGCTGTGGATGCACTGCGGTCGTCCACGTCGCGCAATGAACCTTTTCAATGCCATGATGAAATGATCTGTTGAAAGATCATCCACAAGTTCAAGGTGGCACGCTCTAGTACTCATGCAAGTGAACAAGCACCCGTATACTTTAACTTCACTGCGTCTTTCCTTAACTAAGATAGGTCCAAAAAAGTCAACTCCAGTGTTCCTGAACACCATTCCTGGCTCAAGTCGGCACTCTGGTAGACTTGCCATTTGCTGCTCTTGAGGCTTTACTGTCTGGCGATAACAGTAGTTGCACTTGAATTTCGCGTTTCGCACTACCTGGCGACCATGGATGATCCAATACTCCTGCCGAATTTGATTATGCAGGTGCTCAGTCGGCGGGTGGTAGTAGATACGATGCATTTCTTCGACGATCAGCGGTGCAAGTTCATGGCGCGAGTCAATTATTTTGGGATTTCGTGTTCTGTAAGGTAGGCATTGTGCTCTCTGCAGCCTTCCACCAACAACCAAGAACCCATCTTCCAACCTTGGGTCAAGAGATTTAATTCTACTCTTCTTGTGGATCTCTTCACCCATCTTCAGACACTGTATCTCCTCGCCGAATGATTCAACTTGCGCCCTCTTCACAAGATGATTCTGAGCAGCTCTCAATTCGTTCGACGTAAGTGCTCCCAGTAGACGTACTTCCTTCTTAACTCTTACATTGTTTGCAAATCGCATCACATAAGCTGTAACTCTTCTTAGTTTGGTCAGTGACGAATACTTCTTCCACCCTAACAGGACCTTGTTTTCCTGAGATGCTCCAGCCCATCTTTCCTTCTTCTTTTCTTTGATGTCATCGTTCTCGCAGGGCGCTTTGACTTTATTTTCTGGCCAGAGCTCTGCTGATTCATACAGGAACTTGGGTCCACTAATATAGCGAAAGCCCGCGCCAAGTTCCGTAGGACTTAGTCCCCGAGTGATATCATCTGCAGGGTTAGCCTCTGTGGGCACATATCTCCAACTCACAGCGCCCGCCCCTAGTGTGGCCTCCAGACTGCTCACGATTGTGTGAATCTCAGACACCCGGTTACCGACGAATGCTTTGTAAGTGGAGCTCATCTGGCGGATCCAATGTAGGACTGTGGTAGAGTCACTCCAGAAAGTTATCTTTTCTATCTTTGTAACCATTTCTTCTACCAGTGTTTGAGTTAACCGCACAGCAACTAAAGCTCCCATGAGCTCCAATCGGCAGATAGACTGTGACTTTAATGGAGCCACACGGCCTTTTCCCGCTATAAGACTACACTCTACTGTGTCATCTATAAATGCTCGTCTTAGGTAGGCACACGCGCCATAAGCATTCTGGCTAGCGTCGCAAAACACATGAAGTGAAGTCTCTCGTACAGGTTTCTGTTCTTGGATAAGAGCTCTCGGAATTCTCACTTCATCAAGCTTTTCTGCTTCCTTGCGCCATTCACGCCACTCTCAAAGGTCAGCTTCTTTCAACTCGTCATCCCATCCGTACTTCATACGATTTAGATTCTGCAGGTTGATTTTACTTCTGATTGAGAATGGGAGGAGAAGTCCTCGTGGATCCCAAACAGAGAATGCTTGACTCAAGATCTTCCTCTTCGTCGTACCTGGATCATCCTTCAGTCCGGTAAACTGGAGCATATCTTCTTGGGGATCCCAAATGACGCCCAAAGTTCTGTCTGTTGGTAACTTATCTTCACTCAGTTCGAGGAATCGTGGAGATCTATCCTGCTCCGGGATGGTTGCCAAGACATCTGGGTCATTTGTCAGCCACTTGAGTAGGTGGAAACCTCCACGACGTAGCAACTTTGTCATCTGCTTCCTCATTTCAATAGCTTCCTCGCAAGAATCTGTTGACGGTAGACCATCATCCATGTAAAAGTGCTGGTAGACGGCTTTCACACCCAGAGGTAAATCTTCCCCATTCTCATCAAAGTGTAGTTCGCTCTGGATGGCGCAGACACTTCTCCAAACACTGTTCTCTCGAACTGGTACACGCTTGGTTCTTCTATCAGAGAGTCTCTCCATAAGAATCTCAATGCTTGCTTATCACAATCAGGGAGACGGAGCATATAGTACATTTCTTTCACATCAGCGTCCATTGCAATTCTTCCTTCGCAAAACCTGAGGAAAACTCCAAACAGAGAGGACAGAAGATCTGGTCCTGTGTAGATCTTATCGTTCAAATCTGTGTGGTAAGTACCAAGTCACTTTACTATCGCACCGTATTTCCCCTTCACTCAGTTTCTTCACATAGCCCTTCTCAACGTCATCCTGGATTGACTTTGCATCTCTCTCTCTGATCTCGGGACAGCTCTCAAACTTTTTCTCTAAGGATTGTAGCCTCCTCTTTGCCATTCCGTAATTGTTGGGCAGAGATGGTTCCTCATCTCTCCACAGTAGACCTCACACATACGCATCTTCATTCACACTCTTAAAGGTTGTCTTTTCCATCAGTGACAATGCTCGCTTGTCCTCAATCGAACGGGTTGGATCAGCTAGCTTGACCACGCCCAAGGTTTCTATCTCTGACTGAGCCATGACCAGCTGCTTCAGCTCCTCATTTTAAACTGAACTTTTTTCAAACACTTTGAACCCGTTGTATGGAGATGCTACTCTTCGCTCACCAGGTAACCAATTAGTCACTGCCCATCCAAGTGGAGTCTCAACAGCATAAGGTACCCTGTCAAGTTCCGGTTGACCTGAGGGTTTCACAATTTGTCTTGGTAGAATCAAGTCAGAGTTGTTAGTTCCAATTATGAGTTGCACTGGACCCGTGTCAGTGTCACGCAAGTCCAAGTTCTTCAGATGTTGATACTCATGCTTGATTGTTACCACTTCAACTTCTGATCCGGACCATTCAGGCTGGGAATTGTCTTCACATCTCGCAAGGAGTACTTGACTTCCTCTTTTCTGACTCGTGCGACATGGCATTTCTTGATGTGCTGGGAAGCAAACACCTTCTGCGCATTTACTCCTTGAATTTCGAGATCTACCTCTTTGCCTTGAAGCCCAAGTGAGAGCGCAAAGCTTTCATCTATAAGCGTTGTGTTACAGCCTGAGTCACGCAATGCCATCACCTGCTGTTTTCCTGTTTCTCCAAAGACAACTATGGGAAGTACTTCAACCAAAGCAAGACCACCAGTCTCATAACCTGTGTACGCTGATTGTTGATACTCCTCAAGAGGCTCCACAGCCTGACGTGGTGATGAGTCTCTACCTTCCAGGGAGACAGGAGCTGGGTTTCTCTCAACTTCTGGCACTTGTTCTGATTCACGTTTCGCTTTGGCCCGTTCAATAAATCTCAAGTCGACTTCATGTACAAGGGTATGATGACGCATGTCACAGTTTTCAACTTTGCATCTATTCTTACTACGACATTTACGCAGACGATGACCGGGTAATAGACAACATAAGCATAGTTTGTGTTCCTCGACAACTTTCTCCTTCTCGCTAGTCAACATTCCCTGAAATCGTTTGCACTCTTGCAAAGTGTGATTAGTTGACTGGTGAATTGGGCACTTTGTTCCACAGCTGGCGCGTAAATATTCTCCCGTGGCTCCTGCAAACAGCCCAGGTTGGGATTTGTCAGCTGGCTTACGCCTGTCAACTTTAGATGTATCTGAACGCTTCCACTCTCTCTTCTCTGGCATCGACCGCTGCTTGGACTCACTAATTTTTGCCTCTTTCTCTAGCCAATTTGCAAATGAATCCCAGGTTGACAATTTCGGTTTTCCTTCAACAAACTCTGCCCATCTGCCGCAAAGGCGTGTGGGAAGTCTAGAAACAGTTGCTTCAGGGACTTGCGAGCTAAGCTCGTGAAGAAAGTTATGCTCTTTGAAAATGCCTACCAATTCAGAAACTATTTCTTGATACTGCCGAATCTGCACACTATTTTCTTTCAGTATGGTCGGAAACTGATCTATACGTTTCTTCGCAGCTGATACCACTGTGTCTACACGACCAAAACGCTCCTGGAGCGCAGTCCATGCCTCCTCGTATTTATCTGAACCTGGCATGAATTTCGCTAGACATGATTTTGCACTTCCATCCACAGAATCTAACAGAAATTTAAGCTTCTCTGTTGCATCATAAACTTCCTTTTTATCCACTTCAACATTAAATGCTGCTTTGAATTTTGAGTACTCTAGTGGATTTCCATTGAACTTCTGCACGTTTGGTTTAACGATTTTCACAAAGGCTGGCAGCATTTTCTCAAACAACAGATGCACACTAGGGTCTCCTGTGGCAGAGGTTTTCAACTCAGCTTCACCTTTAGCAATAAAAGATTCACATGTCTCTTTTTTACGGGGCTCACTAGAAACCTCTGTTACGACCTTCGGTTTGGTGGATTTAAGTTCCTCCATGTGAGGTTTTTCAACAACATTGTTTTCAGTAATTTCCAGGTCTAAGCGTGAGACCCGATCGTTCACACTGTCTGAAAGTAATTCATTTAACTCTTCATCAATATCACCTTTATTTGACATACCTTCTTCCTGGGCGATGGTATCTTCGAATTCATATTCCAATCTTGATTCTTCAGCTTTCTTTTGAAGTTCCAAGAGCTTTGTACGCTTCTGTTGTTCGGCTCGCAGACACTCGATCTCATTTGCGAACGTTTGCTCGGCTATTTTTAGTTCCAGTGCTAACTTCTCAGCTCGCAATTTCTTTCTCAAAACGGAACGTTTACTTGAAGTAGTAGACTCACTTGGTGTGAACAGTCGAGGTGTTTCGCCTTCTTCTCTGTTTGAGGCACTCATCTCGGCACGACTTGAATGACTCTTCCACAATATTGAACCAGGCGGTTCGATGATAAATTTTACACGCAATTACATGCAGTTTCACGGCTGTCTTACAGCTTGACTCGGCGATTTTCCCCTTGATTTCACAATCTCCGGCTCGGTGGACTAAATGTCGCTGCTGGGCGACGATAAAACTCTGCTGGTTCGTTTTGTACAACTTTATTCTCTGATTTACATTCAGAACGTCGCTTTCTCAGAGACAAGTTGAGACTGAGACGAAAAGAAGTTCCTTTCATGGGACATGTACTCACCTCAAATGGTGTGAAGATTGATCCAGAAAAGGCGAAAGCTGTGCAAGACATGCCCAAACCTGAAGACGTCGAGGGCATACAGAGGGTTAATGGATTCGTTAATTATCTTGCTAAGTTCCTGCCTCACCTAGCTGACGTAATGGAACCCCTGCGGTGACTGACAAGAAAAGATGTTGAATGGCAGTGGGATGAAGAACAAGATAAATCGTTTGAAGAGGTCAAGAAACTTGTGACCGCGGCTCCCATTCTGAGCTACTACGACCGCAGAGAAGAGCTTGTGATACAGTGTGATGCAAGTCAGAAGGGTCTTGGAGCTGCCCTGTTGCAAAAGGGAAAGCCTATTGCATATGCCAGTCGTGCCCTGACTGACACCGAGACGAGATACGCCCAAATCGAAAAGGAGATGTTGGCGATAGTCTTCTCACTCGAGAAATTTCATCAGTATACCTTTGGACGGCCAGTCATAGTGAGTAGTGATCACAAACCACTTGAGTCTATCCTCAAGAAGCCTGTATCATCCACACCTCGCCGCCTACAAGGCATGATGATGAGACTTCAGAAGTACAACATTGACGTACACTACGAGTGTGGTGCAAAGATGTACATCGCTGATCTCCTCTCGAGAGCTTACCTTCCAGAAGTTGGAAGGGAAGACGACAGAGAGTTTGAACTCGTAAACATGATCAAACTTCTGCCTGTCAGTGAACAGAAACTGGCAGAGATCCAAAAAGAAACTGAGGCCGACCAAACCCTGCAAGTTGTAAAGTCCATGATTCTCAAGGGATGGCCAAATGACAAGAAGAAGTTACCACTGCAAGCCGCTCCCTACTACAGCATGAGAGATGAGCTAACATTCCAAGATGGCATAATCCTCCGAGGGGAAAGACTAGTAATACCGTCTAGCCTGCGGAAGCAAATTAAGTCTAAGCTTCACTCCTCTCACATGGGGACAGAGTCCTGCCTGCGCCGAGCGCGCGAACATGTCTATTGGCCAGGAATGTCAGCAGAGATCAAACAAGAACGTTTGAAGCAAGCCAGCAGAAAGAAACCCTTATGCCACACGAGGTACCAATGCGTCCCTGGCAGAAAGTTGGCACAGACCTGTTTGAATTCAAAAGCAAAAGTTACCTGGTAACAGTCGACTATTTCAGCAACTTCTGGGAAGTGGACAAACTGCCTGACACTAAGGCGAGAACGGTGATCCTAAAACTGAAGAACCACTTCGCCAGATACGGCTGCCCGGACGAAGTTGTGTCTGACAACGGCCCGCAGTTCTCCTGCAACGAATTCGCTACATTTGCTCGTACCTGGGAATTTAAACACTGCACTATCAGTCCCGGAAACAGCAAGGCAAATGGAAAAGTCGAATCTGCCGTGAAGACAGCAAAGCGACTCCTCCGCAAGGCACTTGAAGCTGGCACCGAACCGTACTTGGCGATTCTTGACTACCGAAATACGCCCACACAAGGAATCGGGTCAAGCCCTGCCCAGCGTCTGATGAACCGGAGAACGAAGACTCTACTCCCAACAACAAACCAGCTTCTGCAGCCGCAAGCCCGCTAACAAGCTGAGGAACGAGCGAAGCTCATTGAACGTCAACAGAAACAGAAGTGGTACTATGACTGTACAGCAAAAGATCTCAAACCCCTCGAGAAAGGTGATGCTGTGCGCATGAAACCACTGCGTCCTGGTGAGAAAAAGTGGCGTAAAGCGTAGGTGATCGAAAAGCGTGACCAGAGATCGTACACCGTAGAAACATCTGATGGTGGAACGTACCGCCGTAACCGCGCGCACTTGAGAAAAACCC
>NW_027179739.1:20000-27500 GCF_036669935.1 Montipora foliosa
ACTGCCGCTTTTTAGAGGTATCAAATTTCACACCGGTTCCTTGACGTCACAGGTCGATAAAAAAGGTTAAGTCTCGACTTTTGGCAAAGTTTCACAGAGATTGGTTGGTTTAGGAAGTTATGGACAAATTTGTGAAATATAAAGAAAATAGTCGTGGGAACCAGGCCTTAAGAGTGGCTGTCTGTAAGGATCGAGAATCGGCGGTCAGCGACCCATTTGGCGAATCCCTGATATTTTGCCCAAAGTTAGCCTTGGGTAGACTATTTTCAAAAATCATATTCAAAAGTTCCAACGATTTTGTTTATTTGTGAAAATTGAGAAAAATTAAAAGTGCAGTCAAAATGCGGTCAGAGTGCGGTTTTTTGGTTGATCAAAAGGTGCGATGATGAACCTCCGCCGAAGTCTTAAAATGAACTCAGTTGACCTCAAAATAACAAGAATTTCAAAGCAATCAATCTTCTACACTACCAATGTTTTCAGAGACCGCTTCCGATAGCGGCAAAATGTAGCTAATATTCATCAGGATAAAAATGTTCCTGGTATGTCAGTTTTTAACAATTAAGCATTGCAGAGCTAAAATATAGGTCTTAAAGATTTACCAAGTAAAGTTTCAAGGTCGAACTCGAAACGCTTCCCTTCGAAGGAATCGGAAGTCTGAGCAATATCAACGTGCAAAATGGCGCCGGATTTATAACAAACATCTAACATTATAGTTACAATCACTTGCGTTAAAATATATCAAACTAAATTTACCTTTGACAATTTTAAGTTTAAGCATTGCAGAGCTAAAATATATGTCTTAAAGATTTACCAAGTAAAGTTTCAAGGTCTATCTCAGTACGCTTTCTAAGAGACAAGTCAGTTAACTTTGTAATATTATCAGCGCTTGTCAACAAACATTAAAAAACATTTTTCTCGTCCCGTCACTCGATCAGAAGGACACTTTCCATATTTTCTTTCGTTTGAAATTCACAAGTCGTTTTAGATTAGGTTAAATGCAATAAACACATTTGGCCTCTCACACCTAAACAGTTTCAAAATAAAGATCGGTTGAAAAGAATTACTAACCCCACATATCTCAAGACTGCCTGGAATTTTTACTTAAGTCACTTGATCTTCCTAAAGCGCCGTATCCTGTAAATGCAACCTTGTTTCGATGTCTCAAGCGCTCAGGATGCGAGCAATACAGTACTCCAAATATTTTTAATACTATCAACTCACGACTTTTCGTTGAATTACACAGAAGTGAAAAGGAGTTAAACAAAGTAATCCGAACCCAAACAAACAAACAAAGACTGCACGAATTCGGCGCTATTGTAAAATTGGCACTGACACCATGAAACGACTGAAACCGAAAACGAAATTTACATTTACCTTATCCTTTTCTCCATTTTGTGTCCACCATTGCAAACTTTCTGTAAAAACACATCAGAGGCTTTAAAGTTCATATTCAGATCCATTTGTGGCGCTTTGAAATGCGTGCATGCTTGGCACACAGGAAATTTACCAGAGAGTCACGCAACCGTGCGCACGAGCACACCCGTCACTATTGTGCAACAACATTTCGCAACAGGTTGAAAATACAGCATTGGTCATATATCCTTGTTTAACTCGGTCTCATCTTTTCTTGAATGGCTCACTGTAGCTACAAAGCGCTTCTAGGTAAGGTCACCCCTTCCCAGGGCACACCTTGCGGTCAGTCCACAGATTATCCTGGTCAGCTGGAATGTATTGCGCTCAAAGACTGTACAAAAGATGTAACTGGCCACTTAAAGATCTTAAACCTCAGCGCAGATGAGGGTTTAGGATCTGAAATAAAGTTGCTGTTAGCCAGAGCAGGTAAATACCACCCTAAAATATAATATTTTGGTCTTTTTATCAGCTATATTATTATTATACGTTTTACTTTTTATCATCGTGCACTTGAGGGTGGTTATTCAACAAATTCTCCTTCTAGGGGTTTTCTCTGTGGAAGAACATCACTATGCCTTGAGCATTTGTCCAAGGCACAGGGCTGATTTCGGCATCCGCTGGAGGACAGGGAAGACCATGTGTACAGTGCCCAAAGAATTAGCAGTACATAAAACTACAACTGCTAAAGGGAGCCACCGAGTGGATAGCTTGAAGTCGGCGTTTATTTTCAAAACCACGAACACATGTATTCCAGTTGGATCACGTAAGTTGCAAACTTTTCTGCGAAGATTGGTTAGATAATGGTAATTTTTCACGGTTAAGAATCACATATAAGGTGGCACACAAGGCGAGGAGTTTGCTAGCACTCTATTAAAGAAACAGTAAGAAATTTCCACGAGACAGTGACAAGAGAGGAGAGAGCGTGCAAGGAGAGGGAAAGGCGCTTTTAAGATGTATTAATTATCACGTGTCGCTTGTTTGTATTACGCAGGGGTCACTTTTGCCTTGGGGGTGCGGGTAATCCGAGCACACCTTGCAGTCCTCATTCAAAATTATTGGTCTTGCAGGCAGGAAGTTCTCTTCTTTCTATGTATGTTTTAATGTATTGTTTATACAGTATATTGACATTAATTTCTGTTCGTCTGTTCATTTTGTGTTGCTTTTGTTTCTCCATTTAAAGCAATTTGTAAACAATGCAACGAGTATATCAGCAAACAGGCCATGCCCAACCAAACTCTAGTGTTTGCTTCAGGTGGGGTGGAGCCCGTCCCCGGGGTCTCGCACCTGCAAGAGTTACCCGAGCCCCATTTGTTGGTAAGTAGTAATAAGAAACACTAGTGTAAATGGTTCGCTTAAGTGGCTCCTTTAACGATGGTATGAAATGTTTTCCTTCCAAAAAGAAATTCATCATTCATTCTTTCATTTCCTTTTTAATCCTTTTTTACTTTAGAGGATTTCTTTTCATTTCTTTCTTTCTTTCTTAACGGGTTTGTGTGGGTGTTGGCTTATGAATAAAATAAAACAAAATAAACATTTTATCATGCTTTATAGTAATTACACAATATATTTGTCTGAACTGTTTCAGGTAGAGAGGGAAACAGGCCGTTCAAGTGCAGAAACAACTAGTAGTGAGTTATCGTCTGATGACCTTGCAACTGAACTGAAGAGGCTGGAGATATCGTCAAGAGGGCGGGATGATGAGACGTTCCTCAGTCCGGATACTGGAAGTCTTGTTTCTTCGACGAGTGAGGAGGCCCCAACCACTATGCAAGAACCTCGTAAAAAGTTGAACAAATATCTGGTTTCGAAGAACATCCCGCCAATAACTCAGCCCTGGATGGAATGGGATAAAGCTGGAGAGAGCACTAAGAAGAGATACACCAAAAGGACAGTGGAGATCTTTTCTTCAGTCCTACAAGATCTTACACCTAATTATGCAGGTTCTCTTTGGCAAGCGGTCGTCTCGTCCCCTGCCATGAACAAAGCTCTTAAACTCGATGAATTATCACAAACGTCCAAGAATTATCTTCAGGCCTTAGCAGAGGCATACGGTAAAGCTCAAGGGTGGGAGACAAGAAGGCAGATCTTGTCTATCATGTCAGGCGTTGCAGACTTCAATGATATTTCAAGATTTATACCAGGCTTAACTAGATATCGCTATAGCTTGGCCAACCTGCATCGCTTACAGTATGGTAGCGGGGCTCCCACAACGCACCACCCTTCGCCGAGGATAAAGGTTGATCTGAAGCAACTTGACCATTTTTTATCGTATATAACAAGTCCGCATTTGGTGCAGGATCTACCATTTGGGCAGAAAACGTTGAAACTCTCTTCTGGCCACCTGGTTGATATACCAAACGTCATAAGGACGATGATACCCCAAAGAATAGCATGTCAGTACGCTCAGTACTGCCACGAAACTGGCTTTAAACCATTCAGTGAGCGTACTATGCTTCGTGTATTGGAGGAATGCAAGGCCTCAGTCCGAAAATCTCTCCAAGGACTTGACTACGTGGCCGCAGACGGTGCGCGTGCCTTTGAAGACTTAGAGAATTTAGTCCGCTGACTTGGAGAGCTTGGTCTCGGGAAAGAGTGGGAGTTGCAGTACGTGGAATTGCTCAAGGGTTCAAAATTATACCTTCAAAGTGATTTTAAGGTAAGGCTTAATTAAAAATAATAATACCGTATTTTTTCGAATAAGCGCCCAACCTCGAAAAAGCGCCTACCCCCTTTTCCTCCCACGTAAACTAAAATAAGCGCCCACCACCACCCCACCCCAAAATTCTCTATCGGTCAAACAACGGGCCGTAAGCTTGACGCCGAGGTTGTGGCGAGGGAAATGAGACGCGCCCGTGGAGCAGATGGTGTGCGACTTTTCCAGTCCTCAGAATTCCTAACCAGTTTGCAGATTGCGTCCTTCTTCTCAAGGCAAAGCGCTACACTACGGCAAAAGGACCCAGCAGATGAAGCCGATATCCGGGCATCTCAAGAGGAAGCTAACTTTAGTGCAGCGAAGGAGGTCGTTGAAACTATTCAGCTCAACCATCCTCTGGTATACGATCAGTACAACCTATGTGAGATTGCGCTCAGTGGTAACTTGAAAGTCCTCAAGCTACCGATGCTTCAGCGCTTGTGCGAGGATCTCGGCCTTGATGCACCTGTCCCGCCTGTGCGCAAGAAGGCTCCATACTTGGCACTCTTAGAGGAAATAGCCAAAAAGTGCACGTGCCGAAAGTAACTCTTTTATTAATAGCTTCCTGGAAGTGTTTTAGCCACAACCAGTTTTATAAAACGGGTTGAAAACGGGGGGAAGGGGTACTCCCTCAAAAAATTGCCAAGGTTCTACTGGTACCTCCTTCCCAGGTTCTCCCTCTTAGGTTGGTGCCTTTTAGAGGATGAAATCTGTGGAGTGGTATCGCCTAGGGTTCGACTGCAGCTGTAGCAGTACCTTTTAGGTTTTAACTATGAAAATGAAGGGAACTGTTTTGGGGTTGAACTAAAGCCACTTACGTAATGAGAATATTGCGATCAGAGCCGCCTCCACAGGAAGTGGGACTACCCCCTCCTCCCCAAGTCTGAGAGTCAATGACAAAACCAAACAAAACCAAAAAAGCAATATCAAAGAAAGCTCCCCTACCGGGATGAAGTAATGAAATTCATTTTATAACTGTGTTTAGCAAGACCTAAAACAAAGAACTTACTTTGAAAAATACCCTGCGAAAAATTTTTATTTCTTAACGTACTCCTTCCCCACCCCCTTCGTGACAACATGTCAAAACGTTTATCCCGCGGGTGGGAAGTTATTGTTGTTGTTGTTGTTTTTTAATATTATTATTCCTACCGGTTCGTGAAAATAATACTTCATTTTCGAAAGATACTAATTTGAGCAAAATTAACTCGTTTAAGTTTTAAGACCACGCTGGGTGGAAGGGAGAGGGTAACTGAGATTGCGTTACATTTACTGAACTCGAATATCAACATACAGTTTATGACAGAATGCCGTTTGTTTCGATTTCTTAACACATGTAGCCTTACGTGTTTCAGATACTAAAAACAAAAACTGTTTGAAATTGTGAAAACTAACGTCGATTCAAACTCTCCCTGTAGTGGAAAATGGCTTTCAGCAGCGTTGTATGATTAAATACCGCCAAAAGCTATAATGTGGCACTTTGCCAGTTATTATTATTGTCGCGGTAATAACTGATTATTTCCAAAATTTCAACGATCTTTCCAGCAAACTACCTTCGTTTTTTTTAAAGTCATACAATTACTATTTCATTCAAGAAACCTTGGCGAACGATAAATATCTAGGAAAACGTCCTGGATGCATGGATAGTTTGACACAAAGGCGGCTGGTTTAACTGATTTATCAGGTTTGTTTACATTACCTTGCGATAACCAAAGTGGACTATCTACATCAAACTGATCTGTTCAAAGCACTGGATGTGTCTCCTATGAGCTCTTGGGTATTTCTATAAGCGGCAAACTTAAAATTGTCAAAGGAAAATTTAGTTTGATATTTTAACGCAAGTGATTGTAACTATAATGTTAGATGTTTGTTATAAATCCAGCGCCATTTTTGCACGTTAACATTGCTCAGAGTTTCGATTCCTTCGAAGGGAAGCGTTCCGAGTTCGACCTTGAAACTTTACTTGGTAAATCTTTAAGACCTATATTTTAGCTCTGCAATGCTTAATTGTTAAAAACTGACATACCAGGAACATTTTTATCCTGATGAATATTAGCTACATTTTGCCGCCATCGAAAGCGGTCTCCGAAGTTGTTTTCTAAATGGCCTGAAAAACCATTGTACTATCATATTTGAAAAGATTAACACATTGGTATTGTAGAAGATTGATTGCTTTGAAATTCTTGTTATTTTGAGGTCAACTGATTTTATTTTAAGACTTTGGCGGAAGTTCATCATCGCACCTTTTGATCAACCAAAAAACCGCACTTTGACCGCATTTTGACCGCACTTTTAATTTTTGCCAAATTTCCCAAGTAAACAAAATCGTTGGAACTTTTGAATATGATTTTTGAAAAGAGTCTACCCAAGGCTAACTTTGGGCAAAATATCAGGGATTCGCCAAATGGGTCGCTGACCGCCGATTCTCGATCCTTACAGACAGCCACTCTTAATTCACTTGAGTGTCCGCAAATGGGATGCTAACCCATAGCCTTACACGTTTAAATATATTATCTTTATTGTTTTAGTATTACTTATATGCCATATATTTATCATCTATTGTAAACATGAGTTTTTCAATTTCAATTTTTACTATTGTAAATTGCTAATCAAGTATTTTAATAAACATTATCATTATCATTTTCGTGCACGCAGAGCTGGAAAGCACTCAATCTTCTTGCGTACATCTCCAGCATTTCCTTTTATTTCTCTCCCAGCCCATTCAATGTAAGCTTGATCTGCTTGTTAGTTAATGGAGGACAACATTGACCCAGGCAAATGAATGAACACGACCAAGAAGCGTTCACAGTCTGTCGACCACTGGCATGCGTTCTATGGCCGGAATTTCCACTTTGCCTTGAACTCCAACTTTGCCTCGAAGATCCCAGTAGCCTGTATCCAAATATCTGGTTACGTTCTTGCCTAGAACTTTCTGAAAGAGTGGGAGCGCTATTAGGAACAGCACTATTGGAGCCAGTACACCCTCTTGGTATCCAAATATTTTCATCTGGTTGAGCTGGTCGTGGATGGGTGTTGGATGTGCTTGATGACACGCTGGATGATGAAGCGGATCTGCCACTAACTCCTCCGCCTCGAATATGAAGATGCTGGGCACATTCCCTAAATAAATTGGGATCCATTGAGGCTAAGGCAAAAAGACTCATTAGTTTCGACACTTAGAGCGACTAATTGGCATCAATTACCCACCGTTTTGCTTTCCACTACGTTTTTTACAGCCAGTCAGAGACAATCTAGCTATGGCGCGTTTTCCGTTTTTGGCCACATGTCAGCCGGGAGCCAAGAAGTCAACCCGCAAGCGGCAATTTTGGATCGGTGATCAACACTCTTTCTGCGCCTTGTTGGGTAAGTAGGGCCTGATTGAAAAGTTTGCAAGTCAT
>NW_027179739.1:30000-37500 GCF_036669935.1 Montipora foliosa
TTCGCATTGCTCTTGAAGCTTATTTGGTGCATAAATATTAACCAATAAAAAGTCGGATCACTGTACAGTGGCGTCAATCGAAATGTAACGACCTTTAGTGTCCAAAACGGACGATTTATACTCAAATTCCAGATCGTCTTTTATTAAAATCATCACCCAACAACTGCAGTTAGTTCCATTTGAATAAACACTCTTACCCTTGTATTGAGTATTCCAGATATCTTCCACCTCTTTCGTGCTATACGTTTCCTGGAGAAAAATAATGTCCGCCTTTTGCCTTAAATGTTTAATAAGTTTCTGTTGACACAAGGGCAGGCAACACCACAGAAGCAGATGCCTCCGAGAACCAGAAGAAGGACCTACCCAATAAGCGGAGTCCTCAGAGCTAAGAACAGGTTGCTTATCAAGCTCATTCAACTGATTGTCCCGAAGATTCAAAGAGTCCCCATTGGATCAAACCGAGGATACCTCTGAAAGTGCCTGGGAGGCCCCCAGGGAAGGAACAACCTATAACCTTAACGTTGGCAGATGCAGTGTCTGCTGCCAAAACAACACCAGGGCCCTGCGCAGAACTTGTGGAGGTCACCTCAAAAGAAACAACCTCCCAGCACACGGAGCCTCCGGAGGAGGAGGAGAAGTAACAACAGGCCCAGCCTCAAGGGCAGCCACAGGTTCAGGAATTTGCACAGTGCCATTCACAGCAAGAGGGACAGTTATAGGATTGGATGCAGCTCCAGTATCAGAATTAGCGGGATTACCTGACACATACAACACAGGCTCAGGGCATTGTCGGACAAAATGCCCGGCCTTGTGGCACCTGCGGCACTTTCCTTTTAAAGGGCAGTCAGCTGCCTTGTGCTTCTTTGAACAGATGTCACATACAAGAGGCTACTCCTTCAACCAGACATGGTAGTTGATGCCATCAATAACAATATTCCACAGAATCTCGTCCTTCTCCACCATGCACACTAAATGAATGCCAGTAAACTCACCTGGGATGTTAGACCACTGCTTGTGGTTGAGTTCTTTAAAAAAAACACAAGGGCCTCCTTAACACGTTTTTTTAACTCACGTTAGACCTTGTCGAGGTCAGCTGTTTTTTTTTTAAGTTGACCGCTGACCAGGGACTGGTTGTTGATTGGATAGCAGGCTCAAGAAAGGTCAGACACTCACACTCACACCTGAAGGAGGCTTAATTTTTCGTGCTCTTTCTGTGGCTCGACGCGGCTACACAGCTATGCTACCTCAACAAAAGCTCTTAATAGTCGATGCTTTTCGTGTTCAGGTATGGTTTGGAAAATATATTTTTCTTGCATTTTTCGCTGGTTTCAATCCAGGTTACCATAATATAGCTGTGGTTAGGACACACTGGTGGCTACGTAGTTATTCAAGTCAAGCATTGGAGGGATATAAACTTAAAGCTGAGTGTTTATTTTTAATTTGTTTAGGGCTGCTTTTTGCTCTAAATTGCAGTTTTTGGTATGTCTTAAGATTTTTAATTTTGAATCTACTAAGGTTGCAAGATGCCTGGACGGCCTATGACAAGAACAGAAACGAAAGAAGAGAGAAAGAGAACAAGAACAACAGAACGGTACACCAGTAATAGCTTAACGTTGGTGGAAGAAGTTACTCCACAAATTCTTTTCTTAGACACTAAACCGTTTGTTATTTCTACGGATGAGTTATTTCAAGTGGATACATAAGTTCCTTTGTTCAGGAATGAAACTTGAATTTTTCTTGTTAACTGGAGCTAAATAACAATCATCTGTACTCTTTTTGGACAGAAATAATCGATCTGTTGCTGGTTTGTTTGGCTTTAAAATACGAGCGAACAAGATGTCTTTTTACTCCACTTGCCTAAGTGTCGATGTGCCTCGACAGTGACAAGAAAATTCTGCACTTATGTTGTAAACATGTAATACGTTCTCGTAAAAGTATGAGGAGAAATATCACCAGCTTGTGTTTTCAGAAGTTTGTTTAGAGCATGTACAGGTAATTTGTTGGAGATCTTGTTTGAAGTTTACAAGCATACTATTGTGAGAAGATCAAGGACAATTCGTATAATTCGAAATCTCAGTTTTCAACTATCAACAAGTTGCTTCAGATGAATACTGATCGCTTATATCCTAGCTGCAGCGATAACAGTGCCCTGGCGAATACTTTTGCTGATTTCTTTGTTGAGAAGATCTCAAAAATACGCACTTCTATTCTGGTTGCCAAGTGTAATCTTGGTGTTATATCTCTTTCTCCTGTTAGGTGCACAGCTCGTTTCTCTTCCTTCCGCCAAGTGGATTGCAGTGTCGTTCATAAACTGTTAACTGGGTTGACAAAAAAATCTTGTTGTTTGGATCCTTTGCCTGCTTGTGTTTTGAAGGAATGCTGCGACACTCTACTGCCTATCTTTACTAGGATTATTAATTGTTCGCTTTCGCATGGAGTTATGCCGGAGTCCCTAAAGAGTGCTATGTTGTTACCTTTACTAAAAAATGCTGATCATGAAATTTTCTCTAATTTTCGCCCCATATCAAACTTGAAGCTTATTTCTAAGCTCATTGAGAAAGCTGTCGCCTCACAGTTAACTGATTAGCTTTCCTTCAACAGCCTACATGAGTCTTTCCAGTCTGCTTATAAAAGGTACCATAGTTCTGAGACTGCTCTACTTCGAGTTCATTATGACATTCTCCGATCTATCGACAATGGGGAAGGTGTTATATTAGTTTTGCTTGATCTGTCCGCGGCTTTTGATACTGTGAATCATGAATTGCTCTTACCTCGTTTGTCTACAGGCTATGGACTATGTGGATCGGTCCTTAACTGGTTTACCCCTTATTTGACCAATCGCACTCAGTTCGTGGATATTAATGGCACTTTCTCAACGTTACGTCATCTCGGAGTTGGGGTGCCTCAAGGCTCGGTACTTTATCTTTTCTACACTTCTCCTGTTGCGGATATTATTCGCTGTCACAACCTTAACTTTCACTTTTACGCTGATGATTCACAACTATTTTTATTTTTTAAGGGTGCTGATCGATTGTTTCATTCTAAGCTGCAGCTCGAGCCTTGTATTAATGACATTTGCAGGTGGATGGTTTTCAATGAATTGAAACCTAATCAAGACAAGACTGAATTATTGGTTATTCATTCCAGTTATTGTTCCTGTCCGTCGTTGTCCTGTCTCCGTGTTGGGGATGTCGATGTTGCTCCAGTTAAAGCCGCTTCCAATCTTGGCGTTGTCTTCGATGAGACTATGTCTTTTAAATCACATATTTCTGATGTTTGCAAGTCTTCTTTTTATCATCTTAGGAATATTTCGAGAATTAGAAAGTATTTGACCCGCGAAACCACTGAAATGGTTGTTCATGCTTTTGTCACCTCTAAACTTGAGTACTGTAACTCTCTACTTTATGGACTTCTAAGTTCCTTATTGCTAAACTACAATCTGTTCAGAACTCTGCTGCGCGTCTTGTTTGTACGACTACGAAGTTCGATCATATTACTCCGACTTTAATTGATTTGCATTGGCTTCCCATTAGGCATCGTATTGTTTTTAAGATTCTTCTTTTAGTTTATAAATCTCTTAATGATAAGGCCCCGTTGTATTTGTCTGATCTTTTAACTTATCAAAGGAGCTCGTATTCTTTGCGATCTGTTAGTAATGGCGACCTTGTAGAGCCATCTTCAAAAATGCGAACTTATGGAGATCGATCGTTTGCAGTATTTGCCCCTAGATTGTGGAACTATTTGCCTCTTTCAATACGTAGGAGGTCTTCTGTTGACACTTTTAAAAACGTTTTCAAAACTTATCTTTTTAAAATGTTTGTTAGTGAATGTCAGTAAATGTAGTTTATTCATAATTTATTTTTATTTGTTGTAAAGCGCCACGGACAATTTATTGGAGTTGTGCACTATAGAAATACTCTTTATTATTATTATTATTAAGTTTGTCTTTTCTAACCGATTCTGGTTCTAAGCCAAGCTGGTGTGTTTCAATGAAATACATCAAAATGTGAATGATCTCGTTAAAGTAGAATAAATAAAGTACATCAATAAAACAGTATTCCTTGTTTGACCTTGAACCGACAAAGACGATCTGTCACATCACGAGCTACAGTACGTCTGTGATTTCTAATTTTAGCGTGATTCTTATTCACTGGCTTTCGACAGTCGACTTTGAAATGGCTTCTTTCCTTTTTCGTTCGCTTGCTGAGGATTTGCTTGTTTTCATTTAAAGCTCTTGCAATTCAAGAAAAATTAATTGCCTAACTGGTGAATTCGACAGTAGATTTCGCTGGAAAAACCGTTATCACACTCATCCCTTTGTAATTCATGCGATCAGTCGGTTTTTCAGGTGAAATTAACCGTGGAATTCACGAGTTAGGCATAGAATAAAATGACATAATTAAGCAATATCCTGGAAAACCAAAAGGCAGACAGTTCCAAAGCCTTTTATTTTCACTAATCCTACAACCAGTAAGAATAAACAAGCCGGGAGCTCCGCTTTTAGGCTTGGCTAAATCTATATATTATATATCACATACTATCAATGCACTAATAAGAGAAAATGTTGTAGACTCCTTAAACTAATAGTTAAAGGAGACGAGATTAGAAACCTTAATTAACAATAACACTCAAAACAAATTGTTTAGAGAGACACTTGATATTAATTATTAACAACTATATGGCTAAATGGAAAATATTAAATTCACATAAGTATAATCTAATACCAGTAAGTCACACTAATAAATGCTTCATGTACACTGTAAGTGAAGCTATTTTAAACAAGAAGCTATACACTAAATAATACAAAAACTAATAACTGCTTCAAATGCAATGCACGTGGAGCAACTTAATTACAATAGACTACAAAGCAATATTTTACAAGTAACCAAAAGCTGCAGGCCCGATAAGTAAAAAAACAACAAAGAAAGCAAGCAGAAAAGAGAAGAAAAGCGACAAGAAAGAAAAGACTCCACCTACCACAGGTTACTGTGGAATGCAGAGCATTAGTACCTGGGGGAATCACCAAAAAGAAAAACCATTAAAAAAAGCAAAGCAAACAATTGATAGTGGAGCTCAGGCATGCAAAGTGCGCCAGCAGAGCACTGTAGGTAAGATTTTTTGGGCAGAAATGTCAGAACAACGTTGCATTTGGCAACTGGCGTTTTTCTGGCGGGAAATCACATTAGTAAAGAGCAACGGAATATTGATGAAAGAGCACGAGAGAAGAGGCGACAAAATATGATAAGCAAAGAAACCTGGAGAGAAGCCGAGAAAGAAGAAGAGAAAATTTAAATGAAGAAATCCTTGAAACTAAGAGAAACAGAGCGAGACAAAAACACTAATTTAAAAACTCTCCAAGGTAGTTTACTAGCCCAAGAAAACGATGAAGATCCTCTTTTGTCTTAGGCTGTGCGTATCTCTGTTCCTTCTTCTTCTCTAATTATTTTTTTTTCTGTTCATCTCCTGAATCTACTAAGCAGTCAACTGTAGACTTTCCAGATCTAAGGCCATATTGGCTAGACACCAGAATATTTTCAGTGGTAAAATAATAGTGAAGTAGTTCATTCTTATATCATGTAATATCAACACACTAATAAGAGAACAAGTTATAGACTCCTCACACTAGTAGTTAAAAGAGATGTGCTTAGAAATCTTAGTTAACAATAACACACACGCAAAAGTAGACTCTCTTAACAACTTGTTTGAAGAGACTCTTGCATTAAAATATTGACAACTACAACACGTAAAGAAAAATACCAAAATCACAAAATTATAATCTAATTAACAATTAGACAAAGCATCATGGGCTATTGACCTGTGGCCTACAAGGGCGAAGGGTCTAATTGTTTTAGTATAACCCAACTAGTCGGACAGAAAAGGCAATAATAAAGTTAGCAAATGCAAGTTAAAGAAATAATTATTTGGGAATAAAACCAAA
This sequence comes from Montipora foliosa, assembly GCF_036669935.1. Taxonomy (NCBI): domain Eukaryota; kingdom Metazoa; phylum Cnidaria; class Anthozoa; order Scleractinia; family Acroporidae; genus Montipora; species Montipora foliosa. The sequence continues at coordinate 35,939 of NW_027179739.1, forward strand.
GAAAGCGTAACGCTTTTTTCTACTCGAGGACTATTAATAATAGCCCTCTAGTGGCATGGCCAATCAAAATGCAGGATTTGCATTAGTCCACTAGTTGGGTGATACTAATACAAGTTAGTCACAAGTGAAAGTATTTTAAACAAGTAGCAATACAGTAAATAATGCAAATACTAATAACTGCTTCAAATGCACCGCATGTGAAGCAACTCAACTTTTATACACAATAAGCAATATTTTAAACTAACCAGCAGAACAAAATTCCAGGTCCAAGAAGGGAAAAAATGACAAAGAAAACCAAGTAGAAAGGAGAAGAGAAACAACAAGAAAGAAAGGAGTCGACTAACCCCGGGTTACTGCAGAATGCAGTGCATTAGTCCCCACGAGAGTCAAGGAAAAGAAAAACCAATAGAAAAGCAAAGCAAACAATACTTACGCAAAATCCAAATTTGGTCTCCTGCACAGAAAAAAACGCACCCAGCAGAGGTTGACTTGACAGCCAAAACCGTGTTCAGGTAAGTCTTTATGTTTAAGTCGAAGGGCTGGCCCCCTGGTAGGGTGAGTGCAATGGCTTCAAGACATACCGACTACCCCTTCAAACACAACGGTTCACCTTAAATGGAACCTCGACCCTACAAAGACAAACAAACAAAAAGAGAACAGAACAAAACAAAACCAGCATGACCCAGCACAAGGGCGAAAAGCGACCAAAAAGGGCCACCCGTCAATGGACTCGTCCAATGCCAAGATGTTGGTTCACCCCGGACAAATGGCCATGGCATACGATACAAACAGAGAAATTAAACACGAACAACCAAACCATCACTGCATAAAGAAGCCACCACACTGCCAGCACGCCAGTGACAAACAAAGAAACACTGCCAGTCAGACTGGAAACAATGAAAGAACAAAGGAAGATGGAACCAATCACAAGACTTTGCAAGCTCTATAACAACAACAGTCGAGGAATGAAAGCTCTGAAAACGAAACTTATTACAAGCACCCCAAATACAAAACCTGCAGACATTAAGAAGATAAACAAAAACCCGAGGAACCACAGAAAACTCATAAGCAGAGAAAGCAAACAAAACATGACGAAGCAGGATAGTAAGACAAAGAGGAGAAGCCAAAAACATGATAGAGTGAATCGAAGACATACGGTGGCTCATAGGGACAAAACACTTCCCAGAATGCCAAAACAATTCCCAGAATCCAAAAACACTTCCTAGAATCCGAAACACTTCCCAGAATCCAAAATACTTCCCACACTTCAAAACAACTACCAGACGAATAGGGGAGGCCATGCTTGTTGAACAGCAATATACGAGAAAGAGAGAACATCACTATGAAGTTCCCTGCTGTGATTTTAATACTGCTTCAGATTTTAGCTCATAGTGTAGGATTACCAGACTGTACTTGTGTGGAAACATTCAATTCCGTCGAGGAATGTATAGCTGCCTACTGGAGGAAAGGGTGTCGATATGCGGCTATCTTAATCTTCCTTTCGGTTTATCATGGCATTCACTGGACCCTGAGACAACTGAAATACTTTATAAACCACAAGC
>NW_027179739.1:47500-50000 GCF_036669935.1 Montipora foliosa
AACTTCCATGTTTTTGTCTCGGCCTGCGAGATAATGCATCCGCGTTAGCATGACTCAGTCCAGGGCGGTGTTCAACAGTTAAGTCGTATTCCTGGAGCCTCTCCAGCCAACAAGCTACCTGTCCCTCTGGTTGTTTAAATGACATCAGCCACTTCAAGGCGTGATGGTCTGTCCGCACAAGAAAGTTTCGTCCAAGAAGGTAATAACGAAAGTGATCAATGAGGTCAACCAGAGCAAGCATTTCAAGACGGGTGGCACAATAATTTCTTTCGTGGCGGTGTAATGCACGACTCCCATAAGCAAGAACACGCTCGCTACCATCAGGTTGCTTTTGAGAGAGTACAGCACCAATACCATGACCACTACTTGCATCAGTATCAAGGATGAAGTGACCACTGTTTTCTGGATACGCCAATTCTGGTGGGTTCACGAGGCGATGTTTCAGTTCACAGAAGGCACTCTCTTGTTGCAGTCTCCACTTAAACTCCACATCTTTCCTTGTCAGGTAGTTTAGGGGTTCTGCTATCGCAGAAAAACCAGGGATGAATTGTCTGTAGTACGTCACAAGGCCCAAGAACCCTTTCAGCTCAGAAATACTTGTGGGAGTTGGCCAGTCACGGACAGCTGCTATTTTCTCGGGGTCGGTCTGTATCCCGTCGGCTGAGACTACTTGCCGCTGGAGGAAGATGCACTTTGACGATTTTAATTTCAACCCGGCATATTGCAGCCTTTCGAAAACAACGCAGGTGGGACAGGTGTTCATCAAAGGTGCCTGACATGATGATAATGTCATCTAAGTAGACCAGACACTCTCTCCAAGTAAGACCTTGAAGGGCAAGATTCATCAGCCGGGTGAAGGTTTCAGGTCCATTGGTTACCCCAAAGGGTAGGCAGGTCCACTGAAACTGACCCCGATGTGTGACGAATGCAGTTTTTGGGCGGTCCTTCTTTGCGACGGGAACTTGCCAGTACCCAGAGGCTAGGTCAAGGCAGCTAAACCACTTTGCACCACCCAAGGATTCCAAGATGTCATCTGACCTCAGAAGGGGTTGGGCATCTTTAACAGTTACAGCATTAAGCTTCCTGTAGTCTATACACAGACGGTAGCTTCCATCATGCTTTTTGGCCAAGACAATAGGGCTGCTCCAGGGGCTGTTAGATGGTTCAATTCTTCCTTGCATTAAGAGCTCTGAGAGCTGTCTATCAACCTCGTCTCGTTTAAACGGGGGAAGTCGACGAGGTGCCTGCTTGACTGGGGTGGCTGGACCGGTGTCAATGGTGTGTTCTAACAAATGGGTACGGCCTAAATTGCCATCCCCAACGGCGAATAGATCTCTGTATTCTTCTAGGAGGCCATTAAAAGATTGCCTCTCCCCCTCTGAAAGTCCAGAGAAGTCAGCACGAATCCCTCGTTTCCAAACAGGCGGTTCAGGGGAAGGCGTTTCCACCCGAACATCTTGTTTTGCCTTGTTTTCTGTGCAGGTTTCCTCCAACTCAAACAAATTTACTAAAGCGTCGATGTGATCAAGGGGGTAAAACTGAGCCACAGTTTGGCCTGGCCTCAACATAGTTTGCTCTGAGAAATTTGCCATGCGGACAGGAGTTTTCCCTTCCTTTGGAACAGTCAAGGTGCGTGCTATGCAGAACCTGCTTGCGAGCTTTTCCGCTGTGTTTTTCCGGGATCCTTCCAGCATCTCGGGAGTCCCGTCGTTCCGCTCAAAACCGGGTTCCAATTTTCCACACAAAACCACTTCGGTTCCCGCTTTTAACTCAACTTCCTCTTCAACTACGACACGGCAGATGCTTGGTGCCTTTCGCTGATAAAAGATTGGGATTTCTTCACCTTGAACCACGAACGTTCCAACATCGTACAAGATTCGGCAAGATTCCCGTTCGAAAAAATCCGACCCCAGAATACATGCGTGAGGAATGTCACGGACAACCAACATGGGTACTTTGAAAAGTGAATTTCCGAAGCGCACGTTTATTACTGCTCTGCCCTGTACGGCTAACTTTTCTCCATTTGCGACAGTCAGCGTTGCATTGAATTTTCGAAGCTTTTCCGGGCGGTATTGACCACTCTTCTTCCACGTTTCTTCATTTAGGATGCTCGAAGTCGCACCAGTATCCAAAAGGAGTGACACGCGAATGTGATTGATCAGACCGGAAACATAAACACCACGGCCACTCAATACAAACAAGTTTTCCTTTCCAAACTCCTTGTCATCGCATGAGCTTCGGGTCTTTGAATTGTTCAAGGGGACTGGTCGACCCTCGGCAGGCCCCTCTGTCCGTTTCCCGATGAACTGAAGCACTCTCGAGGATAATGGCCATAATTCTGACAACGATAACATCTAACTCTTGAAGATCTCCCGAGCGAACATCTGCGCGGTTCTTCTTGCTGTTTTTCCAACCTCTCAAGCCGCGAATTTATGGATGCCATCAAGCTCCTTAGCTCTGAGACTCCATGTATCTCTTTTACCTTTTGTAGAACACAAAA
>NW_027179739.1:67500-70000 GCF_036669935.1 Montipora foliosa
CTGGCTTCAATCTGTCTTCAGGTAATTGGCCCATCACTTGCTGACTTGTTTTCTTAGCAAGTTTTTTGCAGATAACGCATCTGAACTTAATCGATTTTACCAACTTAAGGAGTTTGGGTATCCAATATTTGGTGCGCACTTTGCTGGCAGTAGTTAGAATGCCATGATGTCCTCTTGCATGAGTTTGTGCTACATAGAGATGTGAGAACGGATGATCATATGGTAGTAATATAACTTCGTTGTCACCGTAATTTGTTTGTAACTTTGCAGTACGACTGCTTACTACATAGATGCCGTCTTTGCGTGTGATAGGACACAAACGGTTGTACTTGCCATTTTCAATATCATTTCTCATGTTCTGCTGAATCTCTTTGATCCAGAAAATCTCTGACTTTTTAATATCTTCAGGTGTCAGTTCTTGCGTTGCGCTTTTAAATGACGGTTTGGGAAATTTGCTGTAAAATTTCAAAATTCTTGCAGTGACACGTAGTAGTTTGCCGTAACTCGAATATTTGGCGATGTCAATTCGTAACGCTAGGGTATCATGAGTTCCTTCTATCTTCGTTACCATTGTAGTCCGGATTACTTCGGATAGTTTTGGCTCCAAGTAATCACGAGTGATTGGCCACTTGTCTTCTGTTTGTTTAAGAAAATCGGGACCCTTTTGCCATGTGCTTTCAAGTCCAATGTCATCGGGCTTCCTGCCTCTTGTCAAACAGTCAGCTATGTTATATTTACTCTCTACCCAATACCAGTTTTCAGGGTTTGTTCCTTCCTGTATTTCACCTATTCTAGTGGCGGCGAACGTGTTGAACCCGTATGAGCTTTTCTGTATCATGGCATGTACAATCTGAGAATCTACGATGTGGTAGATCTTTTCAAAGCGATATCTACATTCCTTTTCTATGAACACTTTTAGGCGTTTGTTCAGTACCGCTCCACACAGTTCTATACGGTCAATGGACATCTTTTTTATTGGTGTAAGACGATTTTTGGACAGTATTAAATTGCTCTCAAATTGGTTATTCTTTCTTTGCCACCGTACATATGCACATGCAGCGTATGCGTCTTTGGATGCGTCACTAAACACAACGAGAATGGGGTCGCCAATAGCATCCATTGGTTTAAGGCATCTCGTAAATCTGATTTGATTCATGTCTTTCAAATCGTTGAAGAAAATAGACCAATTCTGTTGGTTTTCCTCGGGTATAGGGTCGTCCCAGTCAAGTTTCGGTTCAGTTCCCCACAAACGGCGTAAAAGAATTTTGGCCCTTACTGTAAATGGTCCTGCCAACCCTAGGGGATCATACACGCTGTTGATCTGTGACAAGATTATACGCTTTGTGAGCTGTTGGGGATCTTGGGTGGGGACGATATCGCTCGTAGACCTTGAAGTATGTATTCGCTTGGTAGTAAAGTTAACCTTGACTTCGAAACACAGTTGATCTTCTGATTGACTCCATTTAACTCCAAGTATCTTTTCTGTTTGTTCCTCGATCGGTATATTTGTTTTTTCTTGTCTGTCAGTATCGCTTGAGAACATCCACTCTTTGACTTCAAATCCTCCTTTAATAATAGCCTTCTCGATATCTTGAGTCAGTTTAATAGCTTGTTTGCGATCGTCCGTACTTTCGATTATGTCGTCCATGTACGTATTTCTTTGTATTATATCTGCTGCTTCTGGGTATTTCTCTCTTGACATCTCTGCGGTTTTTCTCAGAGCAACGGTTGCAATTGTAGCTGACGGCTTGTCACCGAATGAAACTCTGAGCATTATGTATGTGTCGGGTTCTCTTGTACTATCCATATTCCTCCACAGAAATCGGTGGGTGTGCTGATCTAACTCTGTCATCTTCACAGTGTGGTACATCTTTTTAATATCACCAATGAAGGCTACTTTATTCTCTCGGAAACGTATAAGGACTCCCAATAAGTTATTGAGTAGGTCAGGACCTTTAGCCCAATACTCATTCAAGATATGACCCATGTAATTGGCGCTGCTATTGAACACTATGCGCACTGGGGTAGATTTGGAATCAGGCTTGAGAACTTCATGATGTCCGATATAATGCACCGGTCCTTTGTAGAGTGTTAGTTCCTTTTTGGAGAGTTTCCTTGCAACTCCTCTAGTTACCATGTCTTTTATCTGGTTGTCATACACTTTTGCGTGTTCGGTGTTCCTTCTTAGACGTTTCTCGGTCGTTATCAGTTTCGCGAAAGCGACCTTCCGGTTGTCAGGAAGATTCTGAGGATCCTTGATCCAGGGATACTCAGCGACCCAGCGATTTTCCTCTTTGTTAAAGTTTAGATTTCGTTCGATTAGTTCCAGCTCTCGCTCTTCTTGAATAGTGCAGTCTTTCGCGCCTAAGGAACATTTTCCACATCTACATCCTCCACATTTCGGTTTGCATTCTACGCCAAGGTTCTCAATTTTGTAAAAGTCTTCTATATTGATTTTGCCTACAACTGTGTTGACTCTGGCATTGATGAAATCGTGATA
>NW_027179739.1:82500-87500 GCF_036669935.1 Montipora foliosa
GGTGAAGTTAAAGCCTGAAAAAATTCAGTCCTGTACGGGATTGAACCCATGACCTCTGCGATACTGGAACAATACTCTACCAACTGAGCTATCAAACCAACATTACAAATAACTACTTAGCTTTGTCTCTGATGTACAGAAAACTGCATGTAGTCAGTTCACCTTTCAAATCCCTGACCAGCTTAATAACAGTAGAGGAAGCATCAGTTGTGAGCTCATCAAAGGGGAATACAGTGACCAGGTTCTCTGTGCAGAGCTTCTTTTTCCATAGTTGTTGAGTTTCCTCCAGTCTCGCACTTGTCAATGACTTTGAAGTCAATTACAGCACTAGTGAAATGCTCCATCAAAGTATAAACACAATACCTGGCACTGTGGCCAGGTGAATCATTGCGACCATCCCCACATAGGCAAATGTCCCTGTAAGCCTTGAAAACTTGTTTCACAACATTATTCATGTCTCTCCACACTTCTTCCACAACCGGTGCTGCGCAATGTTTCTGGAAGCGCAGAAAAGTGCTCTCGCTTATCAAGCTTAAGCCCAGGGCCTGACAAAGCAATTTAACTTTGGCATAGTTGTTGCCTGAGACAATCACAGATGCTGCCAACATTGAATCATTAACATAGATTCTGTTATTATTCTTGTAGTATAGAACCTCAGATGATGTCCATTTGCTGAAATGATTATTGTCACATGAACATGTAATTTCAAGGACAGTTCCAACTTCCTGAGTGTTGAAGTGCAGTTCCCTGCCACATATGTGGTCATCAACAGTAACTTTGCATTTAACGAGTTCAAACACTTTCTCTTTCGAAACCAGGAAACGTGACTTTTGTTGAATGGTAAAAAATTCACCCAGGTCAGCATTTACAACAGCAAGCTTTTTCATAGCTTCCTCCATTTCAGTAAGGATTTTTTCTTTGTTATCTTTCACACTTTTGCTGGAGGTATCTGCTGCTGCTGCTGCATCCCCATCATCATCAGCTAGTGGAGCAGGTGAACGACAGCTAGAATTTCCTGCTACATCTTCACTACACAAATCTTCAACCATAGTGAGAGTTCGTTCATCATCCTCCACACTAATTTCCATATCTTAGCTTCCCAGAATTGTGTGGGAGTCTCCAGTGCTAAAATCGATCAAAATAAATTGTCACAAATTGACTAGAAATAGATAATCAATGTTACAGTATATTGTTATTGAAATAATGAAGGCCCGAAAATTCCAAAAACCTTGCCTTTACAAGAAAATTACCATTGATAAACACGTACAGTAGAAATGTGCATACATCTACTGTTTTCTTAGACAGAAATCTTTAATCCTGTCCAGTCTCTCTGTCTTCCTCTCTCCCTCTCTTTTTCTCTCTCTCTCTCTTCACCCTCATCCTTATATACACTGTAGGTGCCATCAAACCTTTAGTTACTGTAGTAAATTTTCATTAAAGTGCTAAATGTACATGTAAATGTAAGCTAGGATGGGCTATCACATCAACACAACTAATCTCTCTCATTTTATTGGTTAATACAGAGAATTGAGTTAACCAACCAGCAACTGTAGTCATTATCACGGATAATTGTCAGACAACTCTGAACCACTTTCGTCACCTTCATAGCTATCACTGTCACTGTCTTGGGCAAGGTGCTCCAAAACTGAAGTCATCCTAGAAAACCAAACAATTATTTATTTGAGAAAAAAGAGCTACAAATGTGATGCAGGATAGAATATAATAACCACTCTTTTAAAGAAGACTTTCAAACCACACAACTGGTATGTGTCTTCACTAGCAAACAACATCAAATAACTTCACAGTTCATGAATGTACAATATGAAAGTTATAAAATGGGTACCTGACAGAGAAATCCAAGTCCTCCTCTGGATCAAGTGATATTTCTTCATCACTGGAGGGCTGCTCCAATAGTTTTTTTAATGGTGTAGATGCTTTCAATGTGAGTCCACTATCCACAAACGAGTAAGGATTGCCCATAATTGTATTAAAAGACGAATTTATACTACTTTTAAGCAGAATTATACCAGTAACATCCACATTGCTATAGAGAAGAAAGACAACAAACATGTTTATATCTACATGACTTTAAAAAATTGAAAAACTTCCTGTGTCAATGTTGAGTATACGAAAGATGTACTTTTGGGAGATGACAATGGGATGCAAATCTGTCACTGGCTATTTCCAGTTGTTTGGTTTCCTGCAAATTCTACAATCTGAGTAACAGTTCTCCATGGTTTCAAAGATTATGTTAGTTGTTATAGGATCTATACTACGACCATCAGAGAAAAATGAATACATTTCCTTGAGTTATGAAAGAGGACGCTACAAAACATTGTTTTTACTTACCTGGTTGAAAAAGCTGTATCAGCTAGATTAATCTGACGTCGACTACGTGGATTAATTGGGGTTGAAAACAGAACAGGAACACCTGCAACATAGATTCATTCAATAAAAGATGGAAAAACATAACACAATCTTGCTGAAGAAAAGGCTGTAGTGACAACAAGAAAATAATTCAAACATGAATACATGTTAAGTATCAATATAAATCGTGTATCAATATCAATATAAAATGAATATGTAGCACATGGAAATAGAAGCCAGTTTCTCGAAAGCCCCGGAACCTTTTCGGGTCTGTAGAGCCATTTTGAGCTAATCGCTATCTAAGACCGCGTTCACACTAAACCGAATCATGTTTAAATTGATCACGTTTGAAACATGTTTGACTAAAACAAGCGTTCATACCTGATGACTGAACCCACGAAACTAGATCGAATCATACTTACAATAACCAACATCGAAACCACCTCGCGGGGTAGTTTCGATCGTGGTTTTTGTAAACAACTTCAAGATGGCGGCCAGTGGCGTTTCTTTGGTCGCTGGGAAAAGAGAAAACTGGGGCTTTGTTGAGATGAAAACACTCATCGGTCTTTGGGCAGAAAAAGACATTCAACGCCAGCTCGCATCCAAGGGTTGTAAGAAAAACATTTGGGAAGGCATAGCCATGAAACTTCAAGAAAGCAGCTACACATGGGGTACCTATTTCTTCAGGTTGATACTGCATACCAAGTGAATTGCCGGCTCAAATATTGACAAGACTTCCAGTGGGAACAATTTTTTGAGAACAAGTTTGGGAAAAACTTGTTTCTTCTAAAGCTGTTCAAATTGAACTTAATTCCGTCAAGTGTGAACGCAGTCTAAGGAAAGAGAGGTGTATATGCCAGAAACTTCTTGTATCAAGGAAACCTCTGCTCATATTAAGAATATGTGCATTAAACAGCTCGGTAGTCATAAGGTTCGAGATTTTGGTGGCCTTTCAAACCTGAAAACTTTTCGGGACATTCGCGAAATGGGCCCATAGCCTTTAAATGACAGCGAGGCTGGAAGTGACCTTGTTTTGATACAGACCTCACTGTATGTTTTGTGTAAATCAAGTTGTTGTTATGCTAACTTGTGAACATATACACGAGAAAAGAAGAGGTTAGTATCAAAGCAAGCTCACCTTCCGCGTTGCTTGCAGTCATAGGTCGGGTAACTAAAGACACAACTGTAAAATGGCATTGGCATATTCACTCAGTTGCAAATGAAAAAGAAAAACTGCTAGTTTTTAGTGAAAAAATTACTGAATCAAATTTATATATTACGTAAAAGGGAAAGCAAACAAACAAAAATATAAACTAAACCAGTGAATCTTTTGCCAACGACAGTGAAAACTAAATGAATAAATCGTGACAATGCAGCAATCAACTTGATTACAGAAATAAAAACGGAACAGACTCGCACAAACACAAGCTGCATACTGTAAATTGGTGAAATTGCAATATGTAACACACTGGAAACATACCAGACTCCACTTGCGCTTGCACAGGAGAACAAGGAGTATTTACTTCGGCGAAAGTTCCTAACCTAAAGAAAAACCAAAACAAATAACTAGCACTCCCTGCAAAAACTTCAAAATAGACGACAAAATGTGAAATTCACAATTGTCATGACACTATAACAGTGATATGAAGCTAACGTCCACTGTAAGCAAACTCACTGTCAGTAGAATCGCTGAAGCCAGTATTTCTCTTTTTTTGTCTGCAGAGAGTGAAAACACTTTCCCTGAGCCGAATATATTTCACAGAGCCAGGCAGACGTGGACGACCGGCTCTTCAACAGGTTCCCCCATCTTCAGAACAACCACTGAAGACCCTGCCGAAGTAATTTACCAAAATATAATATGAAACAATAAACAACTAAAAAATAACACTATAAAATTTTCTACAGATAAATATGCCACTAAAATGTCTGGAAAAATTCTAAAAGATATCACACTCATCCCTTCCTGATTCATGCGATCAGTCGGTTTTTCAGGTGAAGTTAACCATGGAATTCACTTGTTAGGCAGCAAAGAAAATGACATAATTAAGCAATATCCGGGAAAATCAAAAGGCCGAAGTTTCCAAAGCCTTTTATTGTCACTAATCCTACAGCCAGTAAGAATAAACAAGCCGGGAGCTCCGCTTTTAGGCTTGGCTAAATCTGTATATTAGTAATAATAATAATAATAGCAGAGCTCTGCACAGAGCACCATTGTTAAGAAAATAGGGTAACCCATCGATGCAAGAAATCTTGGTTTTACAAACCATGACGTCCACCCCTCCATGTATGCGAATGTGACCAGTATCATGCTAGTTTACAGCATACATTTTTGATATAGGCGCCTTGCACTAAGAAGTCACCTTATCTTTTCTGCCATGTTGGAGGGCAAGCAAATCGGTTGCTATGGGAAACAATGGCTGCCTCGTGGGATCACGAAAGGATAGTTACGCAAATATTTGCACTAATAGCTTCTTTGTTTCAGAAAAAAACGATCCTCATCCACTCCTCAAATTTGAATTATACCAAAAGAACCTCTGTGATCGAGCATTTGCACTCACTTTCACTTCTAACGCGCTAGGCGAAAGTTTATTTCAGCTTATTAATGAATTGATCGTTAATTGCTTAATTTTTAT
>NW_027179739.1:97500-100000 GCF_036669935.1 Montipora foliosa
CCATTGGACATCCATCTTTTGATTAATTGACACCTGTCAGAACAACGTATTCACTGACCAGTATCACATGACCATATCGCAGGCTCAAGCTTAAGCTCACCGAGGTCAGCTGTTTAAAGTTGACCACTGACCAGGTACTGGTTTTTGATTGGATTGCAGGCTCAATTCAGGTTAACTCACCTGAACATAAGTGAGGCTTCATTTTTCGCGCGCTTTCTGTGGCTCGACAAGTCTACACGGCCATACTATATATTGAACAAAGTTCTTACACAGTCAACGCTTTTCGTTTTAGGTGGAAAACAGTTTGGAAGATGTTTTCTTTCTGCAGTTTTTGCTGGTTTCAATCCAGTTTGACATATCATGATATCTGTGGTCCACACTAATGGCTACGCAGTTATTCAAGTCAAGCATAGCTGGGATGTAAACTTAAAGCTGAGTGTTTATTTTTAATTTGCTTAGAGCTGCTTTTTCTCTGTATTGCAATTTTTGGCATATCTTTAGAAGCTCTGATAAGGTTACATGATGCCTGGAGGACCTATGTCTAGAATACAAACGAAAGGACTGAGCGAAAGAGAACGACAACGACAAAACAGAGTATCAGTAATAGCTCATACTTAGCACACAAATTCTTTCCTCGGGCAGTAAACCGTTTGTTATTTTTACGCATGTGTTATCTAACGTGGATGCGTATTGTTAAAAGGTGGTTTAATCGGTTCTTTCTTTTTTCAGGAATGAAACTGGAATTAAATAACAATTATCTGTACTCTTCTGGACATAAAGAAAAAGTTGATTGTTTGTTTGTTTGTTTTGCTCTAAAATGCGAGCGAACATGTGCTTCTTTAATCCGTTTGCCCAACTGGCTTTCGTTGTGCCTCAACAGTGACAAGAAAATTTTGCCCATATGTTATAAACACATATTCACAACGAGTTCTCGTAAAATTAGGGGGAAATCTCAGTAGCTTGTGTTTTCAGAAGTTTGTTTAAAGCACCCAAATGTTATTTAAGTGTTGGAGCAGATTGTGTTTGAAGTTCGTCCTTTCTTGGTTGAATGGCCGTAGTTTGCCAATTCTTGTACCAAGCCAACCTGGCGTGTTTCAGTGAAATACATCAAAATGTGAATGATCTTGTTTTCAGAGATAAAGTGGAATAAAGTACATCAGTAAAACTCTTCTTTGACCTTGAACTGACAAAGTTGTTTTTATGGCTTCTAATTTTAGCATCATTCCTATTCGCTGGCTATTGACAGTTGACTCTGAAATGGCTTTTTTTCCTTTTCAATTCGCTCGCTGAGGTTGTGCTTAATGCTTGTTTTCTTTTTAAACCCATCCGGTTCAAGAAAAAATTATTGCCAAACTTTATTTCTATAGCGCTCTTATCCTATGTTCAAGGCGCTTTACAATCATCTAAACAACGTTATTAATAAATATTTACAAATTTACAACCATATCCATAACAATAATTCAAAGTAATGCAATATATGCAAATCAATAGAAACAATGATGTGTTATTACTAAATTTAGTAAACAAGTACGTCTTAAATGATCTTTGAAAACTCGAGATTACAATGATTAAAAAAGGAAAAATTGAAACTAAAGCAATATATGCAAATCAATGGAAACAATGATCTGTTATTACTAAATTTAGTAAACAAGTACATCTTAAGTGATCTCTTAAAACTCGAGATGGTGTTAGACTTCCGAATTTCATAGGGTATTAAGTTCCATTCTCTTGGTGCATGAAGAGCGAATGCTCTGTCTTTGATCTAGGTTGCATCAAAAGTTCATTACCAACACACGTCATTGATCTAGTATGAGAACGATAATGTAGTTTCTAAGCTAAAGAGCTAGGCGATGTCCCATTCAGTGCTTTGTACACTAAAAGTAGAATCTTGAAAATAATACGTTATTGAATCGGTAGCTAGTGAAGCTGACACGAAATATAAAGGGTTATTCCCGCCAAAATTCAAGTCTTAATTTGTTGTTTGAATTGTACTGAGCAGGTTTCCGATTTCCTGTCCTCTTCAAATTTTGTGGAAAAATCAAGTGAATCGTATAACAAATTTGTCATGATGCAGCAAATTTTATGCTGCACCAAATTTTATGCTACACCAAATTTTGATTGAGTAACTTTGTGTTGAAAACGAATTTTGTTGATCAAGTCATCTAGGAAACAACAGCCAATGTGCGGTTTTCTCTGCATCAAATTTTATATTGCGTCAAATTTCATGATGCCAACAAGTATCGTACGTTGTAGACTGGTGACTAGACAAGAAAACGAGGCAACAGGTTTCCCGCCGTCTGCCGTGGTTGTTTGTAAACATGGCGGAGAGTGAAGAAGGTGAAAGTCCTGTCGAAGTTTCGACGGCTATTAGTTTGCTAAGGCAAGCTACAAACATTTTGTCTGGATTAAACAACCCTACTAACACTAGCACGACGTCTACTATCACCTCAAGTACACCAAAAGCTTCTCCTCGCGTTAGTTTACGCCATGATGACAAATT
>NW_027179739.1:105000-117500 GCF_036669935.1 Montipora foliosa
TTGTTGACAATCGTCCATTTAGAACCAGGTAAGGCATAAATTGATTTAGTGCAGTTCTCTCGCATATGTTTGATAAAATGGGCAATAAAGATATGGGACGGTTGTCTTCAGGTTTTTCATAATCGCTATGTTTATGAATAGGGATCACTTCTGCAGTCTTCCACATAGATGGAAATACGCCACTTGTGAGTGAATTACTTACAATAGATGTGAGCGTTGGAAGAATAGCGGGAAGGCAGTCCTTAATTACACGCAGTGGGATTTTGTCGTTCCCAGGAGCTTTCCCTGTTACCATTGAACTAACAACTTGTTCAATTTCACTGCATTCCGCAGCTCTGAATGCAAACTGATGTGATAACGGGTAGCACTTTGGGACAAAAGACGATTGCGTAAGATCGTAGTTGCATTCGTTAGCCAGTGACTGGATTTTATCGATCGTATTTTGGCCAATTGAGGTAAAATATTTATTAAATTTGTTAGCAACCAATTTGTCCTCTTTGGTGTAAGACTTACGATTAACTGACTCTTTTGGAATAAATGAACGTATAGTTTTCCCTTTTGAAGTTTTTATAACCAGCCCATGCTAGCGGGTCGTTTGTTTTCCTTGCCAACTTTCTCGAATAATCTCTCGTCTTCATAATCTTCTCGTCTTTAGTGCACAGATTTCCTCTGTAACACAAGGATTTGGCCGACTCCGTATCTTTACCTCTTTGATGGGCGCATATGGATCAAGTATATCATCAAATATTAAATGGGATGCATTAAGTTTATCATCAACATCATCAAAGATGTTTATAACTGACCAGGGAGCAGTAGACATATCTCTATGGAAGGCCACTTGATCATAATTTTTGAAGCTTCTTGTTGTGACATATACAGGTGCAGGACAGTCTTTCTTTACATTAAATTCTAAGTAAACCATGTCATTATCGCTAATAGAACAAGGCAATACTTTTACATCTTTCACTAAATCTGTATTTGAAGCCAGGATGACATCAATTAACGTAGCGGAGATCTCGGTTCTTCTTGTTGGTTGTTTAACCATTTGAGTTAAATTAAATGCGGTAAAAAAATTGATCAATGTTTGAGACGCAGCATCGTTGGGATCTAAGACATTACAGTTTAAATCACCAAGTATATAAATATCCTTATTGAGTGATAAAGCTGAAATAATTGTTCCACTCAATTCTTTGTCGAAACAGTTTAGGCTTGTAGTTGGAGGTCTATAAACTGTACAAATGATAAAGGATTTACAGTTTCTTACTTGAACTTTGAGCCAAAGTATTGTCTATTGGTGACATTGCACTTAGTCATAATCAGTTCTTACGTTTCATGTTGGCAACTAAGTTGTGGGCACAGAACTTGATTATATTTTAGGTAATGTTTGATATTTCTTGCATTGACAGTGTAACTTTAAGGTCCAAAGTAGTACTGTACACTTTTTACAACCTTGTGTTCACTCGTTGCTCAAGAAATGCAAGTGTTAGGAGATAGACATCAATATGATCATCCTATTCGAAACTCTTCCCGTTAAACTAGTTTATTCGTAGCAATCACTTGTACATCACGTTGAAGAATCTCACTCGATTGAAAAACATCGAAACTCTAATCAAAAACTACTGAAAAGCCGGATGTTATTACAAAACGCACGTGATCAAACCGGTTTAAACCAAGAATCTGTACAAACAAAATGCAGTGTCCACTGTCACAGATTAACTTAGTTATTAAGAAGGGTGAACGATTTCCACACTCCCCTAGTTATTTTGTGAAAGCGAATAACTAACTTATTTACACAATGTTCAGTTCTCTTTGTAAAGTTTCTCCATTAACTGCTGCTACGCGTCTTGGCCTCGTAACCTGATTCATTGGTTGCGTTTCGTTAGTTGCTGTAGCTTCCGAATGCACCTTGACGTCAATAGGCACCAAATGCTGTACGACTCTTCTTAGATGAGACGGACGACCTGAATTGTTAGCAACTTTCACCACAGCCGCTCGGACATTACCATCCCTTCCAGGAATGAGCTCTTTGACCTTTGCTAGTTTCCAGCAAGCTCTACTTGTAGAATCGTTTTTCAACAAGACAATGTCTCCAATCGAAATACGTTGTTTGTTGCATCCTTTAGATCCGACTTGAGATCATTTCTTTCAACTCGATTAGGTATTCTCGATGCCACTGATTGGTGAGTGGTTGAAGAACATGTCTATGATGACGGGACATCTTTGTGACTGATTTGTACTAACCACTTCACAGTGAGTAGCGTTCGGAGTTGATGTAATTTGTCTTCCATAGATCAAATCAGAAGGTGTTAAAGGGAAAGATATTAGAGACCTTAAGATACCCCGAAATCGGTGTATGGGTAACGGGTAGCGCCATGTTTTTTTCATTTTGCGATGACGTCATCGACCTTACCCGGTAGACCCAGCCGCTTTCCCGGGGTAGACACCAGTTTACCCGTAGAAGAATTACGAGTAAGACAAGATGGAGAAGCGAGTAAGTTTTTATGACGTTTTAAGTGCAAATGTGAATTGTATGACTCCTTGGCAATGTTATTGCAAGTCTGTTGAAATATTTTTGCCAAATTTAAATTTTAGCTGTAAAGAAAGCGCTTCAAACTGGATTGATTTTGGATCTCAAATGAGCGGTTTGAACTCTGAAACGATATCAATTTGTGGCGGATTCGGGGGATTTCTGTGAATTGCTCCAACGTTCGAGTCTCCCAAAAGCACTAGCATTGAAAAATTTTGCATGGGAGTCACTGCTGAAGTTGAAAATCAAAAAAATTGTTTGGCGATGTGCCTCGATCAAATGGCGGGGTTGCGATAACAATTGTTGTGCCCTCGCGCTTTCGGTCGAGGGACTTCCCGCCAAGTTTCTTTAAATAGTTCCATGATATTTCAATAAGCTAGTGTATGAATGAATTACTTGTTGTAGCTTGTTGTTAAGATATAAAATGTAGAATTTGAGTGCGATTTTGTATGTATCAAGCGACATGCATGTACAAAATTACTTTAAAATTACTATAACTTGCTTAGAACTAAAATAAGATCACCTACGGTTCAAAACAATGTACCTCATTGTGAGAAGTACAAAGAAGTGTGTTCGTTTTCAGAAACCCTCCTATTCACTCTTCAGTATCTTAGAAAAAACCTCACAATGGTTGTTCATTTCTAGACTATGTTTAGATGGCACATAAACCATGACCTTGATCTTCTTAGAGAAGTGCTGGCATTAAGACCTAGTAATCCCAATGACTGGAACCTAATTGCTGACAATCTCCAAAGAGCATGGGCAAATGAAGAAATCACACTGAAAGGCCGCTCATGTAAAGAGCACTTTGATGTTCTTCTCCGCCATCACAAAGATGAAAACTCTGCAGCCTTAAAGAAGTATTTCATTAATTCCTGTTTGAGTTTTTACAACACTTTGCAGCCATTAAAATAATGAGCAAATAGCTGAGGGTCTTATTGTTAAATTGTCAGGTCAGGCACTGAGGAGCAGTATAATGAAATTCATCAACTTTTAGATGATATCAGGGCTTATGTTGATGACTTACAGCAGCAGAGCAAGAAGGGCAAGAAAAAAGATGAAGAGGATAAAAAGAAAGCAAATGAATTCAGGGATAAGGCTATGGAAACACTGAAGAGAAGTAAGTTGTTACTCACTTGTGACTTAACTTTTAAAATAGAGGAATGTTAAAAATAACCATCCCTGTTCTGTTCTTTCTCTTTTTTCAGAATCAAGTCCTTCAGGCAGTGAGAACTCAGATGATGAGGGAGCAGCTGGCCCTAGTGCCAGTAAGTATAACTGGTTGTGCATGCTACTACTTTACTTGTGAATAAAAGTGTTATCCTCAGGAAGTGTTCAGTAGATGTATATTCATTCCAGAGCCAGAACCTGGCCCATTGTCTTTTATTTTCTAAAGATTTATGAGCTAGAATGGTACTACTCATAGAATACATAGGTAAAACTGGCCAAACCAACCCCTCTCGCTCAAAAGAGTAAATATGAAAATGCATTATTGCGAACACTCAAAAATTTCTTGTTCATCAAGATTCATTTTTGGGAGTGCAGTTTCATGACCCTTTTTTTTGAAGGGGGGTTGGGGGGTAATTCTCATTTCTGATTTCTTTGTATGTCAAGTCCCTCTATATCAGGTTCACTGTGGAGTAAAATAAGTATCAAGCTGTCTGCAAAATGTCATTTTGTAGTTTGAAAATGCCGTTAGTTAAAACCTTGGTATTTCCTGTGAGAATAATAATTCACACAGATTGTGTAATTACATTTAATTAAATAATTATTATCGTACTAGGGAAGCCAAAGAAAACAAAGCAACGAGGTCGACCAGATGTGATGTCATACCTATCAGAAAAGAAGGAGCTAGAATACAAACGTGATGCACTTGAGGCTGAAACTAAACTTAGGCAAGAGCAATTAGAAGTTGACAAGAGACACATTTCCCTCCAGGAGCAACAAATGAACATGCAACTTGAATTATTAAAAGCTTTTATGACCTCCAAAAAGTAGCACTACAAAATTAATGTTACATGCTTGCATGAGACTTCTTGTTGACTTTTCATGTTGGGTTGGATATTTCATTCTTGTGGTAAGAGAAGTTAAGAAGTTTTATCTGAGTAAAGAAACTTATCAAGGTTTGATATCTGTAAAATCATGAAAAATGAAGGTAAAGTTTTGAGTTAAGGTTGTATTTGTCAGTTTAATTATCAGTTAAGGTATGTGTGTAGGTCAGGGGGAGGCAAGAAGAAGTAATCTGAAGTTACACTACCATATAGACAAGTATGGCAGTTAATCAAAAGAACACCCACAACATAGTATTTCCCAATTAGTTGCAAAAGGACTTTGAGGTTTTTCCGAAAATCGAGAAATGCAAAATATTGCACAACCTTCCCGAATGCCCATTCAACTGATTCCCCAACTTTGCTCATTCTTTTGTTGAGCAATTCTTGAGCTGGAGTTAGCATTGCTCCTCTATAAGGGGCAAGTAAATGCTGTCGGAGAGGGTAGGCCGGATCTCCATACAGGCTGAATATATGTGGAGCTCTGAACTTTCCTTCAAGCCTGGGCATTAAATTACTCTCATGAAGCATGAAGGCATCATGGTGATGTCCAGCAATTGGGCCATATAAGTTTGCTATCAAACCATTTGGACAAACAACACTCTGAAAAATAAAACGGTATTTAAGATATTTTTTAACTTGAACATTTGGAAAATGCACTTTTAAAAGCAAATGAACACAAGTTAGGTTAACATCCAATTATGAAATGGACAAAGAATAACATATTAGCACTATAATTGGCCAGATGTCCTTTCTACCTGGAATTTCAAACCATGTGTCCGCTTGTGCCCGGAAAACAAAATTCGCTGGTTTCTTATGGGTCTGCAGCATGGCCTCAGTGTGCCATCAATAAAACCCCAGCAGTTGTCTAGTGGACTTCCAGCATTGTGAATGGCTTCTGCAAATGACTGTGCATCAATCCAGTTCTGGTCCAAGTTCTCCAACTTGTGGTTCCACCTGATGTATATGTCATTCAAAACCTTTAAAAAGTAGGGGGAAAAGGTCAATAAGCAGGTGGCTTGAAAGAAGACAGTTAGGGGGGTGCTTCAAATACATGGAATACCCTTAATTAGCTTTTGATATGTTTTATAAATATTAATACCAGTTAATACCACCAGGGAATACTAGTTCTGATCTGTTTATTATGTCCCATGTGTCTGAAAAACGCACTTAATAATAAGAGTAGGCCCATTTATTTACACAAGTTAATGTTGACTCTCCCCTCCCCACCCCTTGCCAACTCAAAAGAAAATTGACTTACCTCATGGACTATCATGCTGAGTTCTGGCTCGGGTCTTCCAAACAACTGACACAAATCACACAAACGGTTTGGATATGTCAATCTTCGTAGTAGGATAAGCAGAGCTTCCAAGCCACCAGCCACAGTTCCATTTGGACACTTATACACAGCAGGTATTGAAAGAGCATCGTGCAGTACTCTAAGATCGTTTTTGCTAAACCTGTGTCGAAAAGTTGTAAGGTTTGGAGAGTTCCAATACCATACCTTTGTTATCACGACTATAATTCAAACTCGCTGTTACCTAAACAGGTCGATGGAAGTTTGCTCGTCCAGATTTTCAAGGTCAATTTTAAAACCTATGTCAACACTAGACGGAACTTTACTCAAAGCATCCACAAGAAGAATTTCGATGTCCTCATCGTCAGTGTCAAACGCATGGAGAAGAAGCATATCATTGGCGTACTTTCTAAAGACAGAACATTCGTAAAGAAGACGTTTGGATACATTTGATAGACTTTATTAAACAATTTAGACAAGTTATTTCTGAGTAAAAAGAGCAAACCTTGCCGCCGTAGCCGCCATCTTTGTAAACAATCGCTACCAATCCCCGCGCGTTAACTCTTCGGGTATCTTAATCAAATTAGCTGCGCACAAGAACGTTTTACGTGTACGGGTACACTACCCGTACCCGTACACCGATATACGAGTATCTTAAGGTCTCTATTGATTCGTTGTCATCGTACACGTACATAAGGGGTCTGGAATTGATAATGCCTTCGATCTCCACTAAAACAGTAGATAGTCCGTCAAAACTGAGAGTAGATCTCCCTAGGATCTTCTTCAAAGGTTTCTTGATGCTTCTCACAAGTCGTTCCCAGAATCCTCCCCACCACGAGGCCTTTTCGATAATAAAATTCCATGAAATTTGCTTGTTCACAAGGTATTGCCAAACTTCCTCTGCTTGGGCTACTTTTCGTATGTCTTGACATGAAGATCTGAAAGTCTTGGCGTTGTCGGAAGTTATGGTAGCCGGCAGTCCTCTTCAACTAGTGAATCTTTGGAAGGCAAGTAGGAATGATTCAACACTAAGGGCTCGTGTAAGTTCCACATGTACAGCTTGGGTGGATGCGCATGTGAAGAGGCAGACATAGACCTTCTGAATTCTTAATTTCAACATACAACGGTCCAGTAAAGTCGAGGCCAATATGTGAAAATGGCGGATCCTCGAAAACTCGGTTACTTGGCAGGTCGGGAGGATGTAAAGGGCTGTACGGCGTTCCATCGTGTTTGCGACAAATAACACAAGGGAATAACTAACTTATTTACACAATGTTCAGTTCTCTTTGTAAAGTTTCTCCATTAACTGCTGCTATGCATCTTGGCCTCGTAACCTGATTCATTGGTTGCGTTTCGTTAGTTGCTGTAGCTTCCGAATGCACCTTGACGTTGATAGGCACCAAATGCTGTACGACTCTTCTTAGATGAGATGGACGACCTGAATTGTTAGCAACTTTCACCACAGCCGCTCGGACATTACCATCCCTTCCAGGAATGAGCTCTTTGACCTTTGCTAGTTTCCAGCAAGCTCTACTTGTAGAATCGTTTTTCAACAAGACAATGTCTCCAATGGAAATACGTCGTTTGTTGCACCCTTTAGATCCGACTTGAGATCATTTCTTTCAACTCGATTAGGTATTCTTGACGCCACTGATTGGTGAGTGGTTGAAGAACATGTCTATGATGACGGGACATCTTTGTGACTGATTTGTACTAACCACTTCACAGTGAGTAGCGTTCGGAGTTGATGTAATTTGTCTTCCATAGATCAAATCAGAAGGTGTTAAAGGGAAAGATATTGATTCGTTGTCATCGTACACGTACATAAGGGGTCTGGAATTGATAATGCCTTCGATCTCCACTAAAACAGTAGATAGTTCGTCAAAACTGAGAGTAGATCTCCCTAGGATCTTCTTCAAAGGTTTCTTGATGCTTCTCACAAGTCGTTCCCAGAATCCTCCCCACCACGAGGCCTTTTCGATAATAAAATTCCATGAAATTTGCTTGTTCACAAGGTATTGCCAAACTTCCTCTGCTTGGGCTACTTTTCGTATGTCTTGACATGAAGATCTGAAAGTCTTGGTGTTGTCGGAAGTTATGGTAGCCGGCAGTCCTCTTCAACTAGTGAATCTTTGGAAGGCAAGTAGGAACGATTCAACACTAAGGGCTCGTGTAAGTTCCACATGTACAGCTTGGGTGGATGCGCATGTGAAGAGACAGACATAGACCTTCTGTGATTCCTTGATTTCGTCTTCTGAATTCTTAATTTCAACATACAACGGTTCAGTAAAGTCGAGGCCAATATGTGAAAATGGCAGATCCTCGAAAACTCGGTTACTTGGCAGGTCGGGAGGATGTAAAGGGCTGTACGCCGTTCCATCGTGTTTGCGACAAATAACACAACTTCAGATGAATTTCTTCACTGCCTCACGTCCACACAGTTTCCAATAGCGTTCTCGTAGTGTCGTTAACGTGTCTCTTATACCACTGTGTTTAACCGACTCGTGTGACTGCTTGATCAATAAACAGGTGAATTCGTGCTTCGCTGGTAGTAGAATGGGGTTCCTTGTGTTTACAGGTAACGGTGCGTTGTTCAGTCTCCCTTTACACTTGATAATGCCATCGTCTAAGAACAATCCACAATGTGTAACGTACGCTGGAGGGGCAGAGCTGTGATCCTTACTCAGAAGAAATGTGATTTCTTTGGAGAAGGCTGACTCTTGAACTGATCGGATCCACAGGTGTTTGGCTTCCTTCAAATCTGCTGCGTTTCATCTGATTCGTTCCTTCTCGGTATTCTTATGGTTAACTTGACCTTTGAAAGACTTGACAGCCTTGACAACCAGAGCAGTTACAAGAAGCAATTTCGTTAGGTCGTGAAATCGGTTGATATTGATTGTCTGGTCAATCTTCTTCTCTGACATGCTGGCTGAGGAATTCACTAGTGAGTGAACAGTAGCTGGTGGATGCTTTACAATTTTGGCGAGCGCGACTTCATCTTCGGACTGGGTCGTTCGATTCTCGGGCCATTCGGATTCGGGAAGGTACAAGAATTTTGGGCCTTTTCACCACGTTTCGCATGCTACAAGGGCTTTAGCTGTTAAACCACGTGAGGGCAAGTCAGCAGGATTTAGATGACCGGGACAGTGTCGCCATGAACCCTTGGAAGTTAAGCTGCGAATTTCCTCAACTCGGTGTTCCACGTACTGTTTCCAAACTCTTTGGTTCTTGATCCAGCATAAAGTTGTCATTGAGTCAGTCCAATCGATACCTTGAACTTGTCGAGTAGCCGTACGAGAGATAAAGCGCCTAAAAGTTCCAAACAGGGAATGGATTGCTTTGTCACGGGTGACACTTTCAATTTGGAGGCTGCTAATCTCACGTCAATACGACCATCATTGTAGCGAGAGCGCAAGAAAACAACTGCGGCGTAGGCGTGTTCGGAGGCGTCACTGAAGGCGTGCATTTGAATCTCAACAGGTCTCGCAGTGAAATTGCATCGCGGTATACGCACGGTTTCGAAACAGCTGATTTCGCCTAATAAGGAAGTCCATTTTTCAAGAAGCTTTCATAGAAGTGTTTCGTCCCAGTTGATCTTGTCAATGCAAAGTTCTTGAAACAGAATCTTCAGACCTATCGTAAACGGCATTAAGAATCCCATTGGATCAAAGATCTTCGCTGTGACCTTCAAAACGGACCTCTTGCTGAGTGGAAGTGACTTAGCATACGCGTGTAAACTGGAAAAATCGAAGAAAGGTTTGTTGCTGAGTGTTCCAATTTAGTCCTAACATCTTTACAACAAAGTCATCCTTAGTTGAAGGACTATCTAATCCAGTAGTTGTCTTATTGTAAGACTGATCATCTTCAATTGTGACATCTGACTGTGATTTGCGTTTCGTAATTGAATCTTCTTGTGGCCCTTCAGACTTTGAAATCTCAGACATCACACTGGGTGAGTTAGAGTTCCATTTTCTGAGATTGAATCCCCCGCAGCCATGATTCTCTTCGATTTGTGATAAATTTCCAAGGCCTTCTCATCGTCTCCTGCTCCAGAGAGTAAATCATCAACGTACAGTGATTTTTCGAGAAGCCTGCCATTTCCGGTTCACTTTGTTTGTACAAGCGCAAATGATGAGCTATTGTTGCTCCAAGTATAGAAGGCAATGGTTGTAATCCAAACAAAAGGGGGTTGAATCGAAATTGCACGATTTTAAGTCTGTCTCGATCTGGGTCATCAAACCAAAGGAAGCGAAGCATGTTCCGGTCTTCTTTTATGCTCACCATCAGAAAAGCCTTTTTTATGTCTGCCATGAGTCCTACTGGGTTGCTTCGAAAACTTGCCAACATGTCAAATATGTGCAGAATGTAATTATCGCCGCTCTCTAAACAATCGTTTAGTGACAGTTCATCCTTAGATGATTTCGGTGACCCAGCGTACACTCTGCGTACTTTAGTCGTTTCGCGATCTTTCTTGATAACTGCGTGGTGTGGCGAATAGTAAACTCGTCCTTTGTCAACGTTACTGTTTGATTCTTCTTCAGGAACTCTCTCAACGATTCCGGTCTGCTCTTTTTCTCGAATAAATTTTGTCATAGTCCCTCAATAAATCTGGATCCCTTTTCAACTTCAAATGCAGTGATCTCAGTCGGGTTACGCCCAATCGGTAACTATTGGTGGATGGTTGTAAATCCTCTTTCCATGGTAAGCAATCTCATAGTTGTGACCATTGAAGTGGATTTCTGGCTTTCGTCTATCTGCATATAGTGATTTATCCTCTGGAATTATTCCAACACTCTCGGACTCCCAGAAATTCTCCAAGCTCTCGACTAATTCGTCATCTTGCTCCTCCAACATCGAACTGTCTCCACCAGAAATAATCAAATTAGAGGAAACAACACTGCTGGATGATTGATCGGACATTGGTCCGGAGAACAACCACCCAAATTTGCTGTTGACTGCAGTCGGACCCTGATCGCCTTTGATGGAATCTCCAGACACAAAGTCCCAGTAATAATCGGAACCAATCAGGACATCAATTGATTCGGTGTTGTCGAAGTTGTCTGCCAATTCCAGGCCCTCTAAATGGACATAGTCAGCTACATTGACTCTGTTTGGCAAAGGCGAACAAATTACTGGAAAGTTCACTGCATACAGTTCTAATTTCTCGTTATTTCGTGTTTGTAAACACAGTTTTACGACGTTACATTTCTGTTTCCGGTAACTCGTGTCCCCGAAGATGTTGATGTGCAGATTTTCAGAATTGACAGGCTTTAAATTTAGGCATGAAGTTACACTCGATGAGACATACGATCGCTGACTTCCGTTGTCGAAAAGCACACGTACAGGAATTGAATTTGACCCGTTGACTGCCATGCAACTTTCTGTTTGCAGAAGCACAGTTCCCTTGGTAGTAGTCTTCGCAGTTGTATTCATAGTAACAGTTGCGTGTTCGTTCGGCGTTCTTTGTTGTTCCGTGAGCTTATCTATTGTTACGCAAATCGATTGGTGATGCTTTCCATCACAGTGTCGGCATCTCTTTGTTTTGAAGCAATTCTCCGCATCATGGCCAGTTTTCAGGCAAATAAAACATCCATTATTCCTCTGAAAAATGTCTCTTCGCTCTTTCGTTTGTTGAACCTTCATACAGGAGGCTGAGTAATGCTGCCCATTGCAATAAACGCATCGAATCTGGAATTCTTTGCCTTCCATCGTAAATAGTGCATTCACTGTAGGAATCGATTGTGAGGAATTCGAACCAGGGTTTGGCGGTTTTCGTAACGGGACTTCTTTTGTTTTGACAGCCTCACTGGCTTCACACGCTTCAACTTCTCCTTTGATTGTGTCCAACAACTCATCGATTTTCCATACTTCATTGGTAGATTTTCGTGCGATCTCCAGCCGTATTTCGTTGGGAAGTTTCGACATGATGATCGGAGTTAACAGACTGCCATACTTTTGGGACGACACTCCCAGAGAAGATAGTCCTCGCACATGTACGCTTAATTTATCGTAGAGGAATCGAAGAGATGATGGACGATCAGTAAGGCAGGGTTGTAATTTTAGGACTTCTTCCATATGTGCGGAGATGATCTGTTGTGTTTTGCCAAATCGTTGCTCGAGTATTTCCAGCGCGGAATCGTAGTTGTCGCTTGATAAGGCAAGCCCTTGAATGGCTTGGCTTGCGGCACCTTCCAATAGCGATCTCAAATAGTTGAATTTGTCGATTTTCGAGAGACTTACGTTGTCATGTACTGCAGACTTGTACGAGTCCCAAAATCCCATCCAGGTCGTGACATCCCCACGAAAATTAGGGAGAACAAGCTTTGGTAGTTTGCTTTGACTTGACTTGTAGGAAATGACGGGGGCAAGCCTCCTGGTAGTGCTTGAATCAATCCTGCGAGTGGATTAGTCGTTTCTTGCATATAACCAGCATTCGGTTTAGAAACATCGCTTATTTTCATCTGGCATGCGATAACCTTTTCCACATACTTCTCAGATTCTTCGATCTCCTGGGGAATTTCGTCCATGTTACATGTACACAATGATAAAACTTCTTGCTCGATGTCTGCGAAAGTCTTCAATTTTGTTTCCAGCAATCGACTTATGACCTCCAATTGTTGAACTTGTT
>NW_027179739.1:122500-127500 GCF_036669935.1 Montipora foliosa
GTTCGGCCAAAGTTCAGAGCAATCAAGCCTTTCTACATTTTTCAAATACCGTAAACGTCCATGTATAAGCCGCATCCGTAGATAAGCCGCACCCCGAATTTAGAAGCGCAGATTTTGGAAAAAAATGTAGTACAATAAAGTTTGAAGTTCCAATAACTTTCTATTGCTATAAACCAACAAGAACAAACAATCAACGTTTCACCATAAAGTTGAAATTCCTTCGATTGAAACAAAACGAACGAGTGCTTAGTAGCCAAGCTTTAAATGTGGGGACGAGTCTGGGCCAGGGCCTCGGTATCATGACCACGTCAAAAGCGATGTTTGGAAACCCGCAATAGGCGAAAAACTTCATGCTGAACAGGAGCTTGATAATGCAGTCGACAAATTTGCCGAGAAGGTGGTCAAGGACAACGAAACAGAGGACCAGTTACCTCGCGAGTACTCGCGAATTTTGTGGTATTTTATCGCATGTGGCGGAAAGATATGCGTGGAAGTGGCTGGGCGAAGGCGTCTCTGCAAACAGCTGTGTGGACGAATGGAGATTCCTTGTAGGTTGGTGTTTACTTGTTCGAGTAAAGCGAAAATTAATTGCTTGAAAGAACTCTTGGAGAGCAAGATTCGCTGATAAACATTCGAAGACACAAACGGCTCCTTTAGGAGCCACCACTCATTAAAAAGTCAGTGAACAACAGCAACATGTTCTCAGTTTCTTTGATGTTTCTTTACTTAAAACTCCAAACACAGATGTATCCATGGATAAGCTGCACCCTTGATTTATGGCTTCAATTTTGTGAAAAAAAGTGCGGCTTATACATGGACGTTTACGGTAATTATATTATTGGTGCATGTATTTTGTGTCAGGAAAAGTGGTCCCATAGAAGATCCCCTAGCAAATGTGCTTTGTCTCTAAATCTTTCGAAACTCTGCCTACTGGATGTTAACAGGAAGGTTTTTCAACTATGTAACAAATCTGTTTGTGTGTGATGCTTTAGGCTCCGAAAGTGTGTTGAAATTGAATTGCTTGTGATTTTGGTATCAAAACATGACAACATAGAGTCTGTGCTTGCTTTGTCTTAAAAAAAACATAACACCATTTTAATAATAAGATTTACAATTAATGCTTACCTGTTTTGCATTTAAAATGGAATCTTCAAGGATCTCCTGGGAAGAATTGACCGTCAAATGTTATTGGGAAGGAATCAACACCAACCAAAAGTGTCTTTTTGTCTTTTTTTAAAATTTAATGATTTTGTTTTTTCTTATTCTTTCCAGTTATAATTGATTGACCGTCTTCTGTTGCTGGAGTCTGAGCATGACTTCATGTCATATTTTTAAACACCTGGCTAATAATCATTTCTTTATGATCAAAGATGATACCAACAGAATTTAACTACGGTTTAAATGACAGTTTCGTCAATACAGAGAGGTCGAAACAGGAATCTCTGCAGGATATCACCAATGTATTATCAAATACTTTGTTTTTGTCACCTTGCAAGAGGCAAAGTGGTGTCTGTGTTTCCGCTTATTTTGGTGTAACTGGTTTCAGTTTGATACTCCTTCAATGCAATAGTTAGGGGCATATGTGGTTCTGACATAAGAGATAGAAAGAAAGAAGGTCAGGTCATCCGGCTATCATCACGTTCAAAAGATATTTCTAATCTTCTGGCATCATACTTGTTTACTCGTCCAGAAAACGAGATAGACTGATAATGTTGCAACACAGTTTTTAAAATGCCAGCAGCTTTGGACAGCATGACCATATGTTCCCGTACTCATGGAAAGCCAGATTTAGGATGGATGAGGGAACAGAAAGAGAATACCACTTGCTCTGTGGATTTCCTAAATTGATTTGTTTCAGCTGCATTTCACGAATTTGCAGATCATGCCGCAATAAAATGAGAACACATCAACCAGTCCCGATAAAGAGGTTGATGTATTTAAGGTTACAGTAGACCTTTACCTAGTTAGGTACAACAGCCATAAACTACCTGTATACATCAATTGAAAGGCTATGAAATATAATATATAAAGACTTTTTCACCTTATCGACTTTTTCACCTTATTTTGTTGTTGTTTTGTTTTGTTTTTTGTTTTTTGTTTTTTTCCCTAAGGCGAATATCTTTTAAAGGTCTGGAACGCGTTTTAATTTTTGATTTTGTTCATTTTGACAAGCCGAGAACTGCCATAGCCCAAAATGCACTTCGCACCTGACAGTTGGCCCATAACCCTCTCCTCACCGGTTACCTTTCCAATATGGCGGTTGGAATAAGGACCGATTCGTGGAAAAATGATCATGACCTAGAAGATATCCTGGGAAAGTACGTTAGGGAGAGATTGCAACGCGAAGAGATCTTGGATTTCGTTTCAAGGGATTTCAGTCAATACGCCTGGAGTTTGAGGACACTGGATAGAAGGCTGCACCATTTCCAAATTTGTCACACAGATAGAAATGTGACTGTAGACGAAGTTCAGAGGAGGTTGGACAGCAGCGTGCAACGCGTCGTGGGAAATTTTTATATTTCAGTCAGTTGCCTCCAGACTTCAAGGGAAACACATCTCCGTTGTAATCAACATGGACGCCATTGATAGACAGGCCGCAGAGTCAACTTCGTTTAAGAGTTCCAGTTGCTTCTTCTTACATTGCTGTGACATGCTCAATTTATTTACTTTCTCTGTTCGAAGCCGGCTCTTTTTGATTATCATTGGGTTCGAAAAAAAATTCCTTTTGAAAGACGAATGTTCATTTTGCAACTGAGCGAGGAAATTAGATGGACTGAGCGAGGAAATTAGATGCTGTGAAGTCGGCGTCAGTTCTATTAAAAAACCCAGTGTTGATTTTGAGGTAGGGTATAAATTTTCTTGTTTTAGAATCATGCATTGTTGGAAATTTGTCTGTATTTGAGGCTTGAGCCATCGTCGTTCTAAACTGTGTGAAAACAGATTTTCCTGGCTTAATTAATGCGCAACATGTTTAGAGATCGTTCTTCTCATGTTGTAGTTTGACCCTCAAGAAAGCGACCAGGAGAGCATCCTCCTCAGAAACAGCCATTGCACAACCGCATCGAGCTCCAAAGGAAACTTTGTCAGTTGCTCCATATATTGTTAGATGTTGACAGGATGAATGTTGATGCAACTGTTCGTCTTTCCCAGAAAACCTGGAACGGCTGGCCATGGAATATTTTTTGGTCAAACATTAAAGGATGACAAAGAGGAAAATGAGGACATTCATGAAAAAGGAAATGTTTTATTGTTTGTCACATAATGGACTGGAAAACTGTAAATAGTCTGTCCTTAAAATTAAAAATATAATTTTAGTTCACCATGTCACTGAAAGTTGCCCTTGGTAGACAGGTAGTTCAGGCATCGTAATGTTGCAGAACATATCTTAACATAAAATAAGTCACCAATGCTTACCTTCTGAAATAAGATATAAATCCATTTGTTTTTTGGGGGTTCTTGTTCAGAGAAATGCTGCTTATCTTGTGAAGATAGCCCCCTGATAGTCAAATTGCTCACATGACAATACTTTTAGAAATAGTGACATTTCAGGAGGTAAAAATGTACTGTACACGTTGGTGTTTTAAGGTATTGGTGGCGCCCACGACAAGCCAAGACAAGAATTTTTGAAAATGGCATAGAGAAAAATAAAAGCAAACTGTCAGGTCCAAGTGCAGCTGAGACCAGAGCCAACTAATGACAAGGACAAAAATACCATAACCATTGACTTGAACCATGGTAATGGATGGTTTCATTGTTACATTGCTAGAGAATTCACAGGTTTATTGCATACACTAATTGAAAATGAGAAATTGTTGACATACAGGTAACTGTCCACCACATCATGGTTTTTTGTGTGTGCAAAAATTAGATATAACCCTTTAATTTCAATACTAAGAAAGGAAAAGTGGGAAAGTATGTTATGACAAGGTGCCACAGTGCTCGGTGAAATAATATTAAGAATTGCTTAAGATTGTCTTACTACTACTCGCTATTTGTATCTGTAACAATACTGTTGATTTTGTTTAATTTACTGGTATCAACTATTCATAAGTATAAAATCTATGAACAATTCTTTCCTTGTACATCTACATTAAAATACTTTGCTGAGTCTCATAGAAACGTAACATTTTGAGCTCACCCATTCAAATACTAACCCTGCCGGACAGGGATTAACTGCAATGAGATTTTGTCTTAGAAAGGTATCAGGCTTTTGGTGATATAGAAATTTCAAGGCACTTGAAAATGGTCAACATGTCAGCCTCAAATCAATGTTTCTCCATTCTCTTTTATTTTCTTCAATCTTTCTGGGTTTAGTATTATACTAGTAACCACATGTCTTTTCAGGGGGGCTATTTACGTAAGACATCTACCATGGCACTACAATGATACACGGTACCAAAACAATATCGTGTATTGTTAGAGCTACATATTAGGCAAAGACAAGTTGAATCTCCTGAAAAACAAAATGCAGCTCAGTTGACAGTTATGGAATAAAGCACTGTGTTACTGCACTCAGTCTGAGGTCGCTCGTTTTCACTCCTTCCTCTCCCCATCTGATGTACCTCATTGGAAAGCTTGTTCTTGATGCCATTGCAACTGAGAAGACCTTAATAACATGCATAAGTGGACTATGGAAAGATAAACACGCAGGTTTTCCTCTGCAAGAACTTATAGCAGTACCGATGTTTGGAGCATTAATTTTGCAAGATTTTTGGGGAAGATTTGCAAAAAGAAATATTGTCCCAAAATTGAGAGCATGTTGTCTGCTCTCCGAACTCTGGAAAACAAATTATGGGCAGCAATTTCCTGAAACAGTGTCGTTTGTATCAAGCACAGGTTGAGTTAAGATAATTCAAAATCAGTAAAGAAAATTTTATTTGCACTGACCAACATATTTTGATCATCTGTAACATCTGGTTCAGCAGCTCAATTCAGTGAAGCTGTGTACTAATAATGCACCTATCAATGTTAAGCCCCACAGAGGAGGGATCGGGCTAACC
>NW_027179739.1:140000-155000 GCF_036669935.1 Montipora foliosa
GCCATTAGTGAAGGAAAATGCCGTAAAAGTGCGCAAAAGTCCCTTCCATGGTTTGCAAATGGAGTGTTGATATGATGTTGTGGATCTTTCAGCTGCCTCTTTTTCTCTGTGGTAGCAAATATATGAAAGGCTGAAAGAAGTGTTAACTTTGATGTGGCGCCAAATTTACTAAGCGTTGAAAATGGCCTATGCCAGGATAATAATGATGATGATGATGATAATGGCTTTATTCAGCATTTCCACAAGTATATCTTCCAAAATACAAATAAAGTTAAAAATGTAAAAAGAGCTAAAATATGTCTACCTATTTAACAATGTTTAACGTTGAGGTGACCTTTTTCATTTAATGGTTAAAAGTCATCTTAGAAAACTGATTTAAATCAATACAGGTCCTTGCGAAGGTCCGTATGAAGAATAAATTTCTTTTGATAGGCGAGGACACCACATTCCACATACCCTATCTTTTCATCTTTTCATGAGGCAGGATGGCCTTATGGTTAGTGTGCTCGACTCCGGAGCGAGTGGTCCGGGTTCGGGTCCTGGCCGGGGACATTGTGTTGTGTTCTTGGGCAAGACACTTTACTCCCACGGTGCCTCTCTTCACTCAGGTGTGTAAATGGGTACCGGCGTAATGCTGGGGATAACCCTGCGATGGACTAGCATCCCATCCAGGGGGGAGTAAGCACCGGGGTGTTGGGTCATTGGCTCGGAAAGCGCTTACCTTACCTTACCTATCTTTTCAGTTTAGATCAACAGAGAATATTACTAATTATAAAGTCAAACCGTTCAAACAAAGCAGCTTACGGCTGGACATCCATTTTGCACAAAAAACCTATAAGTTGAACGGTAGTAATTTAGTGTAGACAGTCGCCATAGTAATAATGAATTCAGTTCCAACATAAACAACCATAGCCAACCAAAAAATCCGCGTGACTAACCACAGGTGGCCCAAGGTCGATATTTGAGTATGTGTACTGTACTATATTATGCAAGAGTAGAAATATAAGGATTTGTATGAGGAAAACGGTTTTTCAAAATAAAATATAGCTTACCTTGCTTCAGTCTTGTGTCTCTTTGCCTAAGGTACGGTTTCTGGGTCGATTCAGAACGATTTACGTGGTTTTTGGTTCCTCTTTCACACAACCCCATGTCTTGTGCCAGAAAATCTATTTTTAGAAAAAAATTGAGCCACCTTTACCTCATAAACCCGCACAAATTTGTGGAAATTGTTTTTACGATGAGGTGAGACATAAAAAGACGAACTGGCAGTTTATGGAGACAGTGTTTGAAAGCATTGATGCATGAGGTAACAAAGCTATCGATGAAGATACCATTGTTTTGGGCAAAATCGACTAAAAACAATGTTGGAGGCTTTTTGTGACACAAATGCTGAAGAACCATTGCAGGTATGTCTTGCGCTTACTTTTGCTAATTTCGCCTGGTTTCGCTGGCTTTTTGCAATAATGAACACAGTATGGGTATCGTTTAAGATAAAATTGATAAACTCGTGTTCCTGAGCTGTTCCCAGATACAAAAATTTACTTTTTTTCGCTTTTCTATGTGGACAGATGGGGAAAGAGCAAAGAGTGAAGTATGGAGAGCAACGATTTGAGATTTCTCATGACCCTTCCTGTTAATATCCACAACACCAAAGCTGAGATTCATCTTGAAGTAGTAGGAAGCAGCGGGAAGGCATCGTTGGTAGCTGTAAAAAGGGAAAAAGCAGCCCCTTCTGACGATGTATGGTTGGTTGTGAATGTGCGGTGGTGGATACCAGTTGTTTGTTTATCATTTCGATCTCGTAAAGAACTGGATCTATGGAAACTAACCAGCCAGAGGAATTGAGGCATTTGGTGAACAAATTCGTCAAGAATTAAGGGAAAAATGGTCGGTTTAAGAAATAAAACTTAGATGATCATATTATATTGCCACCCTTTAGCAGTTGATATAAGATACAGTAACAAAATTATCAATCATATGCTTTATTATTGTTGAGCAAGTTTTAATCGTTTTGTTGACTCATAGGTCTTTGGACATGCTTTTAGTCATATTCATCTAAATCTTAATTATTTTAGGGCTCATTATTTTTTAAACTCGTGGATACGCGAAGCATAGAAGCAGGTTTCTTGCGGGGACTCCGATATGCAAATGTGTCACTCACCCACTCAGGTGTAGACACTGTTCGTAAATTAAAAGTCGCCCTGAACGAGACTGCCCGAACCCGAGCCCATCGCCGCATTGAAATAGCAACCGCGAAATCAGCATGAGTGCATGCATCGTGGCAGCCCGCATTGGGGTGATTTTGCAGCTTTACACGACCATTAATACCAAGCGTCTCCCTAAATTGAAGTGGAGTTGACTTTAGTACTATGGTCAACTTGCTAATGTGCTAAGCTTTGATGAGAATGTGTCTTATTTGTCAGCCATGACCTAACTTATATGAGTAATATGAGCAAAACGAACACTTCATAATGAGTGAAACGGCCACTGAAAACAGGACAAACATGGGCACAATTGACGAGATCACGCGACACCAAGGAACTTATGTGGCCACCCAGGACAACAAACGTTGCTTTGATTCAAGCTTAAATACTGGTAGGAATGGAGATGAAGAAGTATCCAAACGGTCAAGAAGTAAGTCAAAGTTTACTTGCAAATATGCCTGCCGTTACAGAGAACTATCAAGATTGTGATTTAAAGGGGAATTCCGAGGTAAAATTGAAGGTATTTTGTATGTTTGTCCTCAGGTTCATGTCTCAATTTTTGATAACATCATTCCCATATTGTTTCGTTCAAATGAAATATTGTACCTGAAAGACGACTGAAAATGCAAATAGAAATCCGCCATCTTGAAAATTGCCTGCTTGTTCAGAAAGAGGTCAGTGTATCATCGTGTGACGTAGAATCGTCAAACCCATGAGATGTAATTTGATAATTGCGCATCTTCCAGTTGTGTACAATATTTTGCATCGGCAAAGGAGGAGCTTTTGCCTTTGTATCATCGCTAAAAATGGCCAATTTTGGGACGTATTCTGATAAAATCGACAAGGAACAAGCCTCCGAAAGTTTTTCGATCCGGCCGTACCACTTTGAACTGCGTGTGAGCTCTGATGAAGCGGATAGTACCCGTAGGCGACGAATGCATGGCAAACGATGAAGAAACAAATGTAAGACTGCGAAATTCAGACCCTGCTGTGATCAGCTCCGGTATCGATCATCAGTTACAAAGTGTGATGCTAATAAATACACCAACTTGATGTGTGTGTTGCAGTTAATTTTTTTTTTAACTAGGTAACTTTTCTTAACTAGGTTTTTTTAATCAACTGTCTAAAAAACGGATTTTCCTTTTTTAGGGGTGTAGTTAAAAAACAGGGGCTTGGTTTTTTAGGGGGTATGAAAAAAGAACGAAACTCATCTTTTCTCCGTTCTACTTGTTCTACCCATCGCTCACCTTCCGCCATAGTCGCTTTCCTACCCTACCCTTTCCTTTCTTCACAGATGTATCCCCCTTACTTTCCAGTTACCTCCCCCCTTGAATACCCCTTGTGCCTACCCCATTTACAACACTTCTCACAGATAATTCATACTTGTCAAGACTTTGCTTTTTACTCACCCGAACTTGAACTTGAACCCCTATCTCTGGATCTGCTGTCCACTCTCTTTTTTTTTTCTGTCTAAAAAGGCTCAAAAAGAGCTTTTTTTATTTACACATAAAAAATAAATATATTAACCGAGTTCAATTCACAAATCACAGCAAATGTAACGTTTTAACGTCATTAGAATGTAAATACTAAACGATTTCCGTCCACTCTGGCAAAAGCTTCGCCCAGACACCATGTGGTCTTAAAACTTTCATGATTCTGTCTAATACAAGATAACTTAAACTTAAACCGTAAGTGGGCTTTGATTGCAGATTTGAAAAGTGCTTCCGGTGTTACAGTGATTTGATGAGCTCTATGTTGCACAATCGACGTATGTATAGAATATCTCGCCACTGATAAAGGCCAGTTTAATAAATCAACTTGTGGTTTGTTTGAAAGCCCACCAGGTGTACCTAGTAATTTAGTATGCCTCGAAAGTGATTGATTACTTCCTAAGATCCTGTTAATAAAGGTTTGGACAAAGGCCCAAAAATTCATAATAGGTAAACAATCAAGAAATGCATGTTCTATGATGTCTGTTAAACCACATCTACAGCAACTGTCAGAGTCTAGGATTCCCATCCTTCGCAGCGAAAGAGCCGTTGGGATCACTCGGTGTACGATCTTCCAATTGAGGTCTCCTTGTCGGTTGGTTATCAGTGGAGAGAAAACAACTCTCCACTGCTCAGAGTCAAAAACGGGCTCTGGTTGCAAGGTTCTTTTCCAGTAATCTGTAGCCGGTATTACTGGTTTCTTGGACTGGTGTAACTGATGGTAAAAATGACGCGTCTTGCATTGCAGAAGATCAGTAGGAGGCTGGCCGGAAACCGGGTTAACGATTCCAAAAAACGGTTGTACACTTGGCTGGGTTTCTGGGTGGCGCATGGAAATCTGATCTTTCCATTCCGGAGGCAAAGCAGCCAAAATTTCATCAAACTGTCGATGCGTTTCCGAGATAGGCCGCGGAGGCTGATCCGATAACATTTCTAGGACCGCTGATACAGGTAAAAAACCAGGGACGACCTCGTAGCATATATCCTTAACACGCAAAATACCAGCTGCAATCCAATCCGTATATAGAAGAGGCTTGTTTCGTACAACAATTAGCTCATTAAGAAACAGGGGCTCCTGTAAGATATCTACAGTAAATTTAGGCGTCTGCATACAAATGCGGTGTCCCTTATGCTTAGACCAGGCATTGAGCAGTTCTTTATGAAAGGCAGGGATAGTCCGAGTAATATGCCGCTGAGAGAAGTCCAGAGCTAAGGTCATCTTACCAAGGTCCATATTAGCCACTCAAAGGAAATAAGCCGTAAAGTGTTTCCAATGCGCATCTTCTTCGGTAAGAAGCCTTCTCAGTGAATTCAAACGAAAAGCTTGAATCTTCGTCTCCAACCGCGGTATGTTAAAACCACCCTCCCTCAGGGGTAGCGCCAAGATGTCTCTGGTGACAAGGGGGTGTTTGTTTTTCCAAAAAAAGCCATAAATCGCATGCTCGATTTGAGAAATGGCCCAAGAGGGCACAGCCAATGATGTAACGTTATACCATAAGGTGGATGTTAAGAGCAAATGTTACCAAAAATCAAACATTTTCAAAATTTCGTGGCAACAGCTCAAAAATCAATTCGGCCCATAATCTCATTTTAGGTAGACCTTAATGTAAAACAAAACACTGCATAGTTCATTTTACTAAGTATTGATTAGTTTTCGAGAAAATCGATAATCACTGAATTTTGTGAAAACGCCGCCTTTTCAATGTGAAATTTAGGGCGATTAACGACGCCTCGCGTTACAAAGCGAAACACTCTAGAGCAATAAAATCTACCACATATTGTTGACCGATCTCAAAAAATACCGTTAAAGCAATTTTTATCAATTCTCGGCTATTTCCTTTTAAAATCTAATTTAATTTGCCCGACCTATTTTTATCGAGAAGAAAACTTATCTAAAATTAGCCTATTATTTAAGCTCGTGGTACTGCATATAATTCGTTGAAAACTTAGCGTTTAAAAGTCAAAGAGTTGTTCTTTTAGAGTGCCACAGGATTTTTTGGGGAAATGATTCAGAGCAAAGAAATTGATTTTTAAAGTTGGATAAATTTCGGTGTTTCAACTTGTCCCAAACGTGACATGACACTGCACTCACACTACACTTGACAGAAGCACCTAAAAAGTTAAGCGGAATACATTAAGTCGAGGTCTATTTTAACGTACAGAATCTAACCTTTTTGTCTTCAAATCAATGAGGAAGAAAACTGTATTTCTGTGGGTCTCGTTTGGTTCGTGAACCAATCGTTGAAAATAATTTCCCACGACATGATAGCAGCACGGTGGCATTGTTTGTTTTGCATGCTTTGGACGTTGGTTTTTGTTGTTCGTTTCACTGCCTCCACTTTCCTCAAAAATGGTATCGGAGTGCCTTTCGTAAGTCTTCTTTGCCGAAACATTAGTTTTGAACTGAGCAGTAAACCAAAGCGGAACCAAGAGACCTCAAGTCAAAAATATATGTTATCACGTGGGTGTTGTGAAATACCGCTTCATTCAAGTGAAATCTACAACTGCAAAAAGACAGGATTGGAACATGGAACAAGTGACTAATGGATCTTAGCGATTTTTTTTTAGATATTAGAGTAAAAAAAGAAGGAAAACAAATAGGATCGCTATAGAAAAATCATTACCTGAGGAAACAAAAAAAAAAAAATTTGCGGCGTTGCCCTGGGGAAAAACCTTGTGAAATGATAAAAACGTCGTCGCTATCACTTTTTTTCAAATAAATTTAATTAAGAATGTCAGTACTAATTTAAAAACGGGTGTCAGTCTTTGTTTGTTTTGAGCGAACGGAGAGAATTTGTTTGCAGTCCAAAAGTAGAAATCTTCATTTTGTAACAGCTTTAGTGAAACGTTTGTAAACACAGCGAGTTGCGACGCGTGTTCATTGCATGAATATGGAGGTGTGCTGTTCTTTTAAGTCTATCGTTGGAGGAATGTGCGGATTTGACACGAGAGACAGGAAAAAAGAAACACAAATTATCCCTTTACTGGCCTGTTCAAAAGCAATTTCGAACCACACAGCCAGCCTGGGGTTTTCCGGTCCAATGGACGAAGTTGACCTTATCCTCAGCAGAGCAGCAGTATTTACTCAACCTGCAAACATAAATTCTATGACCATTTATCCATTACATCGCGAAAAGCTTGGCTTGGGCTGGAGGCGAGGATCCACTGCGAGGTGTAGAGTTCCAGAGGCATTGTCCAATCATGACAGAAGAGGAAAAAAGTGGCCAAAATGTGACCGAGGAATCGGGAAAATTGATTCACAAATAATTTTAAAGAAAACTGGAGTATTTCTTCAAATAGGCTCGGGTAAGTTTGCATTTTGCAAACTTTGTTTCACTGTAGTGAC
This sequence comes from Montipora foliosa, assembly GCF_036669935.1. Lineage (NCBI taxonomy): Eukaryota > Metazoa > Cnidaria > Anthozoa > Scleractinia > Acroporidae > Montipora > Montipora foliosa. Next base: position 147,041 of record NW_027179739.1, read on the forward strand.
CTCTCTTCGTTTCCTTAAAAATGTTGACTTTAAGTAAGCCTTTGACTTTAATTTTCTTAGGTATTTGCGCATCTTGTCGGAAAACCCTCAGGCTGCTTGTAGCAGAAGAAAAAGAGTCGTCAGCCATAGTAAGTTCGACTTCTCGTTCCACTGACGCCAGTGTGTTAATGCAGATGGAAAACTTGAATCTGGTAAGCTTTGATCCACATTACGCTATTTATAGTCAGCTTGCCTTCTGTCATCCTGTTAAGTAACAGGCAAAACACACCATGCAAGTCCTCCCTATTCAATCAGTTTGTCTCCATAATGTGAGAGGGGACTTGTGACTAATCACATCATTATTTTTTTTCCTCAAAATGCGTAGAATAATGGGCTGGTTCCCGCAGATTTTCGCTGAGGATAGATACAAGAGAATTATACTACGAAAAAATCTCTGCTACCGCCTTTCGTAATACAAAAGTCAGTTTTATGTTCATATGGGATTTTGACATGTTTTAATCCGGATACTCTCTCTAAACTATAACTCAGAAAGAAAGATAACCGTGAGAAGACTGGAACGAATGATTGGTTTCTGTAGTTAAACACGCTTCGTTAAATTGTAATAGATGTTTAAATCTATTGTAATCTCTCCCCCCTTTTCCCTTGCTGTATTTTTTCTCCTTCATTTAAATTTTCCTTCTTATTCTCTTCTTTTTCATTTGTTTTGTGGTTTAGAAAGAGAAAGATGAGGGGGAGGAGTTGGAAGAAGAAGAAGAGGAAAGTGAAATCTTTTTCACCCCAATAACAAGTCCTATACTAGAAAGTAGTCTCTATGAACCATCTTTTGCTGAAGAGATAACTGTAACGCCAAGGGAGAAGTTGAACAAATTCCTGATTTCAAGAGATATTAGTCCAATTCGCCATTCCCTGGAAACACCATGGGCAGAAGCTTCCGAGCGGACAAAAAGGCTTTATACTAGAAAAGTACGACAAGTTGTTAATGCATGCTTGGATGAGATTGTTCCTGGGGAAACTGAGACTTTATTGTCTTCACTGGTTAAATCAGAGCTTGACGAAAGTGCTATTGACTCCTCTCTGATGGAATGTTTGGCTGAATGTTATGACAACGCAGACCATTGGAGCTCTCAAAGGCAGATTTTGTCCATCATGGCGGATAAGGTGAATTTCAAAGATTTGCAAAGATGGATACCTAATTTGTCCAGGTGTCGTTTTAACATAGCTAGACATCATTTATTACTCCACGGTAGAGGTGCGAACGTACAATCTGTTAAAGGCACAAGAATGTACATTGCGCCAGAGAAACTCGATCATTTTTTGTCGTTCATCACCAGTACCCACATAATTCAAGACTTGCCTTTTGGCGAGAAAACTCTGAAACTGTCCACAAATACGGAAATAAAGGTTCCCAATGTTGTTCGAAGTTTGATCCCTGAGCACATTGTCCTTCAGTATCTAAGCTACTGTAGTGATGTGGGCTTTGTACCAATGAGTCGCAGCACGCTATTGAAAGTTCTCAGTGTTTGTTCCGCATCTACGAGGAAATCTCTGCAAGGTTTGGACTATGTTTCAGCTGCCGGCGCCAAAGCTTTTGACGAACTAGAAGAAGTGATAGACAAGCTTGGAGATAATTATGGAAAGGGTTTCACGTGGGCTAAGGTGCAGAAAGAGAAACTTCATCTAGCGAAACGCTACTTAAAAGATGACTATAAGGTAAGATTGCTTCTGTCTAAGATATTTTAGTTTTCTTGTTTTTGCTTCTACGGTTAGTGCACATTAAAGGGATAATAAACCATAAAGGATTTAACAGACTAGTAAAATTGTGCAAAGATAGACATATTCGATATATTCGTGATGATGAAACACTGCGTTTCTTGGCACCATGGGTGCTTGAATTTGTGGCCGAAAAAACTGTGATAGATAATGCGTTGAATTACTTTTTATATTGTGTCGTCTCCCGGCAAAGCATGTTAGAAATGAAGCAGAAAAGGATATTGTAGAATCGATGAGCGTTTGATGTAGAGCCAAAGTTACCTGTGTATACGTTTTTCTTAATGCCAGATTGGTATATTGTGCTTTCATGTTCACTTATTGATATATGCTAAATAGCTTTTTGTGTTTCTAAGGTTCACGTATCTAAAGAATCGAAGGTCGCAGATCATTGTCGGAAATATGCCCTCAGCTATCGTCAAGATAACGATTACATCACAGTCTGTATTCATGAACACGATTCAAAATGCGACAGATGCAAACTTCTCCCAACATTATTCCGTGAAATCAAGTCAGTTATTGGCAGTGTTAACTGTAGCGCTGAAGAACGAGACGAGATGGAGTATGAAATCTCACAGTCAATTCAGAGTATTGAAGCTTGGAAGGCCCATCTCCTTCGCGCTGTAAATCAGGACGCCGCAAGACATGAAATTCTGAAAAATCTTGATCCACAGGCAGTATTAGTAGTGATGGACTGGGCAATGAAGTTTCTGCCGAGAAAATTTCGAGAAAGTCAAAGCGACTGGTTCGGAAAACGTGGCATACCCTGGCATATCAGTGTAGCATTGAGGAAGAATGCAAATGATGAAACTGAATTGTTTACTTTCGTTCATGTCTTCGAAAGCTGTAACCAAGATAGCTCCACTGTACTCGCCATTATTGATGACGTCTTTCGTCAACTTAAGGAAATCATGCCAGAAGTCAACTCTGTTTACATGCGGAGCGATAACGCAGGATGCTATCATTGTGCGTTTACATTACTTTCAGTCTACCATGTTGCTAGCGAGCACGCAATTGAACTAAAGCGTTTTGACTTTTCGGATCCCCAAGGCGGAAAAGGATCTTGTGACCGTAAGGCCGAGACAGCCTCTCAAATGATGACGGCCATTGAGTCATCTGGCGGAATTTCTGGTGTCCGAGTGACGGTGAGCGGGCCACAACCTGCTGCAAAGTCCACTCCAGTAAAATGGGAGGGCATTAGTTTCATTAACAACATTGCATACACCCAGGAAGGTTTGCATGTTTGGAGAGCTTATGGAATTGGCTCTGGCAAATTTGTACCCTGGAGCAACTTCCGCCAACAAGTTGGGAGTCTTCCTCAGCTAAACAAACAGAAACAGAGTTGTAGTGCTGAAGTATCTTTCCAAACTGCCAAAGCCAGGAGTAAACCAAAGCAAACACCTGTTTTAGAAGAGGCCCCACAGAACAGAAATAACAGCGACGACGATGAAAGCTGTAATGACGAAGGAAGCAATCTGTTTTTCTGTCCAGAAGAGGGATGTGTCAAATCCTTTCTACAATACTCATCGCTAGAAAAACATCTGGACTGTGGTAAACTCAAGTATGCCCTGGAACAGGAAACACTTTACGACAAGGCAATGACCATGTACGCAACGAAACTGGAGCGTGGTGCTGGCGTCCTACCAGGAATAGTTGATGAAGGTGCATCTAAGTCAGTGGAGGATGATGGCTCCGTGCTACCGATGGGATGGGCTCTTAAGTCAGCAGGAGTACAAAGAAAGAATCTCGCGGTGGCGCAGAAAAACTATCTGACTGAAGTCTTTCAAGTTGGAGAACGCACTGGGCAAAAAGCAGATCCAACGAGCGTCTCAAAGGCAATGCGAAGAGTAAAGCATAGTGATGGCTCTAATATCTTCGACAAGTGCGACTATCTCACACCACTACAAATAGCAAGACTTTTTTCTCGCTTGTCAGCAAAGAAAACTTATAGTGTGGAACAATCCAGTGAGGAGGAACAACTAGAAAGGAATGAGCTGATAACAGAGAAGGCAATCGAAGAAATGTCCAACGAAGTAACGAAAGCATTAGCTCTTCAGCATCCCATCATGTACGAAACGTACAACGTCTGTGAGATCGTAGGTCAGTATAGGCTTGCGAAGTTTTCGATACGAACACTGCAGAACATCTGTGCAGCCTTAGAACTGGATGTAGCATCGTTGACTGGCAAGCGCAAGCAGCCGTATATGGAAATTATTGAAGGCATTGTGGCCAGGTGTGGCTGTAAAACTAGTTAAGGCTGACTAGAATATGTAGAGATTAACCTACGAAATAGTCAGTGATGTCGAGAATGTCTTCCTTGAGGTAAACTGAAATTGACGGCTCTGTTTGACGCTATGTGTGTCGTCTATAGAACATTTTAGAGATACACTTTTACGAGTGACGACTGACGGGGGTTGTAAATTGTCTCGTCAAAATTATCCTGGTAGATTTTACGATGGAATCCAGGGAAAAGCCAACAAAAGAAAAAGTGTTATATGAAATGTAACAAGTTGTTATAAATTAGTTAAGTCTGCGGAGAGAAAAGGAACCACAGCCACGCCCACAAACGGAAAATCTTGTACATATTCAAGTAGATTTAAAGATTACTCAGAATTTTAAAAGGGGGATGGTCTAATGTAAAGTTTTTTCAAGCTATCCTGTGACTAACAATTTTAAGGCCAATCATAAGGAATCTTCCAATTTCATTTTTAAAATCATTTTTAACTGCATCACGAGGTCAACCAAGCCCTCTTTTATCGAGAAATCCTTCGAGTTGAACCGCCCACTGGACAGAGAGCAAACCGTTCTCCTTTTGTAGGTCTACAATGGCAAATAATACTCTTCTTGTAAAAAGAGTTAGAGGAATGGTAAGTCATATGCGTCTCGTCCTGACGAAAACTTTAGTTAGAACGGGACTGGCACTAGTCAATGAACACCAGTCTCACCTGCAAATTGTAATGATTCGGGAACCATTAAGAACTGATTTCGCATAGACTTTTTAGGGTCAATGCTTTGATACAGAAAGACTAGAGCTACACGTTTAGAAAGTGATGAGGATCGTTAGTTACAATTTTCGAACACTGGAGGCAGGAGGGCATAGTCGATCACGTGGCCAAGTAATTTGCATTTCTTTTTTCAATTTTTTTTAAAGTTTACTTTACTTTACCATCTATCATTCCTCGTGGATGTCTTTAACAATAGTTTTTGGAAAATGTGCGTAAAAACCACCTAGTCTTTGATAAATTAGTTTATCGGGGAATTCATTCGGTCGTGTCCGGGTGATCCCGTTTAACCCACTTAGGCAATAATGTCCTTACCCTTTTCATAGTTGGAGACCATTACCGGGCTGAATTGTTAAAAAAAAAAAAGAAACTAGGTGATGGTCAAAGCCAAGTGTTAAGTTTTTCCGAACTTGAGATGTGGCAACGTCTTTCTTGTACAAGGCAATGAATTCGTCATGGCACCCGCATTTAATCACGTATATTTTCTAGTTCGATTTGGGGTAAAGCTTTTAGTAGAAGTGCACAAAGCGCGTTGTGTTTCATCTTTGACAGTTCTGAAATTAATTCAGAGGCTAGAACTTCTTGAAGATGGTTTATGTGGTTTATCGCCGTAGAATATAGCTGAGGTTATAAAATGTAAAAATTGATATTGAAACTAAAAAGACTCGTAAGTTTGAAATGTTTAGCAGCAGCATTATATAAAGGGTTCATGATTTTCCAGTCACAAAAACTCCGTGCACATGAACGTCCGCTCTCACTTCCGGAAATAATAATTGGTCACGCAACCGTTGAGTTGCCATAAATACATGTTCTGCGAATCCAACTTGCTGAGAACGCCCAGCTCCGTTTTGGCTACGTTCGCAAGGAAAATGTAAGTTGTTATTATACTATGTAAATGTGGAAGTCTTCATGTGCTGGTAAAGAAGGTTAAACGACCCTTTAATTTTATGATCAAAATATTTTATTCTTGTGCGAAATTGTCACGGATTTAAGACATGTTTTGAGACAAACGGCTCGTTAAATTGTTTGCCTTTGGTTTGTTTATTCGTTCGAAACTGATTTTGGAGAAAAGGCAAACGAAAATAACTTTTTAAATCTGATCTCTGATCTTGAATTCAGAGATAATTGGTCGGGAAAACTTCCCAACAAAACATCTCACGTCTGGTCTTCACGCTGGAGTGTAAACAAACATGACAGCTGCGTTATCTTGACAAATTATCTTGTAGTTTGATTAAAATTTGTATCAAACGAAGGTACAGCAGAAATACAGTGTATGTCTTTGATTTTAAAACATGTTGGTTAAATTTTTACGTCAATCCCGCTTTTGATTGAATGCTATGTTTGGAAAACTTGTATTTCTGTGCGTTTACTACGTAAATTGCAAGGTTGGTTAAAACATGGCATTGTATCCAACTTTAAAATTGAATTTCTTCGCGCTAAATCATTTCCCCCAAAAAACTTTTGGATATGTAAAAGAACGATTATTCGGCTTTGGAAATCCAGATTTTTCGACGTATTTCATTTAGTACCACATACTTATATTAAAGGTTATTTTTTGACATTTTTTCATCTTGATAAAAGAGTGTTCGCGAAATGTAATTATATTTTCAAAGTGAAAAGAAAAGAATTGCTCAATTTGCTTTTCACACATATTTTGGTATCATTCTACAAGATTTAGTAGATTTTACCTCTCTAGAGTCAGTTATTTCGTTACGCGAAGCATTCTTTTTCGACCTAAATTGTACGTTCAAAATGTGACAAATTCTCAGGATTCGGTTATTATTGATTTTCTCGAAAACTAATCGATATTTAGCCAAACGAACTATGCAGTGATTTGTTTTACATTAAGGTCTACCTAACCTGAGAATATGGGCCAAGTTGAATTTTGAGCTGTTGCCACGAAATGTTTGACCGATGGTAACATTTGCTCTTAAGAGACTGTTTATTAAGACGGCTCTTCCTTTGAGGCTTAGATCTCTGTGGCACCAAGCGCCAATGATATTATTGATCTTCTGAATGTTTTCTTCTTAATTCCTACGTGAGCAATCGATATTACCAAAATATTGTCCTAGAATCTTGTCAGGGATGCAATCATTATACCAGTCGAAACCGTAAAGTTGATCAACACGATGTCTCAGCGAACCGCACCACAGTCCCTTGCACTTGCTCTTATTAATGTTTGCTCCTGCAGCGCGCTCGTATAGATGAAAAACTCTCTTATCCACTCGACCACGCAAACAAGCGATGCAAAATGACCTCATATTTATGCAAAATTACTGAGTTTAGTACTCAATCTCTCTAGGCCTGGTGCACGTGTATTTAAGACGAACGAAGACTGCAATTCTCAATCGCTTTGTAATGGAAACTTGTGTGGATGAGAAGACATTCTATGAAAGATTAGAGCTATTAAAGGACAAATCCAATAGCAAAATTACGGTTTACATCGACCAGTCGTTTTATGAAAAAGCCAAAAATTATTTAGAGCGTTTAGAAGATGTTCAAGAACAAAAACGACACGGAACAGAAATCGAACTTTCAAAGCACGACATCAACACTATAAAACAAAAGCATTGGGCTTTGAAGGATGGCAAGATTATTACAAGAGACAACAAGATAGTAGTACCAAAGAGTGAGCTGCACAAAGTTCTTTGTCAATGCCACTCCTCCACAGCACACCGAGGAAGAGATAAAATCAACAACTACATCAAAGGTATTTACTCTGAAATCCCGCAGCAAGTCGTGTCTTTGTTTACCAGCTTGTGTCCACTCCATGCCCAGCAGAAGAGCATTACAGACCACAAGAAGCGACCGATAACAAACCCAATACATGCTGAAACGTTTCTATCACATTTACAAGTTGATCTTATTGACTTTCGAAATCTCAAATGTTCATGTGATAACAAAAGCCATCAATGGGTCCTTCACATAACTGACCACCACACAATATAGTCATGGTTATACGCTTTACACAACAAAACGGCTGAAGAAGTGTTAGAGAAATTGGAAGCGTTATTCTGGGTTTTTGGGTTTCCTCAGACCCTCCACACTGATAATGGCAAGGAATTCAAAAACAAAATCATGCAGGAATTCTGCCAAAAGCATGGAATAAAACAAGTACATGGAGCACCACGTATGCCCCGAACACAGGGATAAGTAGAAAGAAATAACAGGACTGTCAAAGAAAACTTAAC
>NW_027179739.1:162500-165000 GCF_036669935.1 Montipora foliosa
ATGAACAACGACAACCCCTAAAAGGGAAAATCATGAGATTATCCCTATGTTAAAACAATTTCCCCACCTATAAATAAATAAACAATCTAAGAACTAAACACTTACATTTATGACTTAGTTAAAGATATGCGCATTGCAAATCACTTACCTAACTGACGATCTCCATTGGGTATTCCACGCCAAACTCTTCCTTTTGACAGAATTTAAACGGTACATCCATTTTCCATTTTCTCAAGTTAAGGCATTGTTTCCCTCTAAGACATCATCGGCAAGAGCTTTACTTGCTTCGTGCCATTTTGTCATTTTTGGTGGGGAAGTGATGAGCATTGGCGGCTGTGTTTCATCGACATCATTACCACTTAAACATGTTTACTGGTCAGAGTAATGGAAAACAGAGTGTAGCTCCCAAGATGTATTTTTCAATCCTGTCAGTTCTTCGCTTCTCTTTGGTAGAATGCGAAAAAGGAGAACTCATGGGACTTCCCATTGTTTTCGCTTATGTATTGTTTGTTGGCAAGTGACATATCTACTAGATGATAGGCCAAACCGGTAACTAGTTTCAAGATTGCACGAACCATTATGTGGCACGTATAAACACAACGTCAAACATTACTTTATGTTGACAAGACAAAACCAGTAAACATTCCGTTTGTGCAACGCTTTTTAGACTGGTAAACGTCAGTGCAGTGTCGTAAGAAGCAATGATGTCATGTTTATGTTAAAAAGCGTTTGCAAGGAGCTATCTTCATTGCTTGGGAAAATTTCGTCCGTATGTACTGAATTAAGGTTTAATGAACTGTCTTTGGTAAAAATTCCTAGGGAGGCTTCGAGAGTCGTGCCGGGGACTCGTGCCCCAAAGCAAGAAATACATTTTGGGATTATAATCAAAAGGGTCTGATGATTGAGCACTGGTCATCCAGTTTCGATTATCACTGTAAGGAAATTTGGAGGCAGAGGTGAATTAACCAATGCAGAAAGGGGAAACGTGAGGTCCAGCATGCACGTCTTGTCTTGTTGAGCTTATGACTATCGATATTAAAGCCGCATCCCTCTTTCATAGAACAGAAAAAGCTGTTTATTTTTGTCGTGCAATTTTCTGAAAGAAACGTCGAGTTCAAAGTATATTGTACAAGAAAATGGTAACTTGCTTTCAACATTTAACCATAACACAGATGTAACCATTGACTCCTATATAATTTGCACTATAATCAAAACCTTTAATCCTATATTTTAAAATAATTCATAGAGGGAAACGTGCTAAGACAGCAAGGTAGACCGAAGAACAAAACTTCGGTCGAAACGTCTTTCTACGTTGCTATAACAGGGTTTGTGCTGGATTCTGTATATAAAATTCCAGGAGTATTCAAGAATTCTCAAGAACAAGAAATTGTGTTTTCAAGGAATGTTTATAAGAAATTTTTTTTGCTGAAAAAGCATACCTTGTTATTCTTTCCCACATCCTGCAAGTTTTATGCAAGCAGGGGCATTTTAATTTTGGCTTTTAATCTTTCCCCAATAGTCACATTCGGGCCCAATTTTCGAAGTGTCTGTTTAAATTAGCATGATGCAACCTCAACAATTTTCACTCAAGCAAAAATTAATGAGTTTTCAAACAGTCTCCCAGAAAATTCTTTTTTTCAATGGCTTCAAGCGCCCTTCTGAGTCCAAAATTACATTCCACGGCTTTTCAAGGACTTCAAAGACTAGCACAAACCCTGTATAAGCACCTGTGTTTTATGTTTACATTTAAATGTATGTTACAAATTTTTTTTTGTTTTCACCGGCTTATTCTTCTTTGGCGGTGGTTCGTCACCATGAGACCTTTTTCTCTTCAGTCGTTTTCCTTCGCCTCCCATGGCTTTCTTAGTTATTTGTACCTGTGTGATGAAAGACAATGCTCTATCTCAGTGTTCACATACACAGACAGTATATCACTTATGCTAAACGAAAACGATGAAAATACTGATGGTAGCGGTTATTGATGTTGATAAGACGATTTTGATAGCATTATGCGTACCAAAATGGTTTTTGTAGCCAATGTATATACCAGCAGCCCGCTATGTGGGTGGCTGCAAACACTATACAGGCCACGTTTATCAAAAAATGATTTCATGATGTTTGATTATCATTTGAAGGTGGCTATGCGAAGAAAGGTATTTTTGCTTTTTTATACTTACTGGTGGAAAATTGTTCGTCTTCTTTTCTATCAGTTCTTTAAGTTCTTTCTCTCTTTTTTTGTACACCTTATCTTTTTGTTCATTATTTGCCAACACAGGGTTTAAATGTTGCATTGCTTGCAGATCAAAATGGACACCAGCTGCTTGGTACTCGTCATCAGTCATTTCTTCCCATTCCCTTCGTCTTTTCCTTTCACCTCTTATGAAGTTTCCCCACCAAGCTATTTCTTCTGGATTCATTCTCACTGAAACGTGCTTCAAGGATCCCTCCGTCATCTCAATTGTTGGACAACGCAAGTTATCCAGTCGCTGCAGCGTGCGCC
>NW_027179739.1:175000-177500 GCF_036669935.1 Montipora foliosa
GTTTTGCCATGTCTTCCTTCAGAGAAATGCAGAGCACTGATCGGGATATCTTTTCAGAGCTCGTACATTCCCCGATTAATTAATCCTGCATTCCTTCGTATGTCTGCACCGTGAAGGAATGAAATCCAATGTTTTATCTTTATATCAATGGAGAGGCACTTTGGCAGTTACGTCAAATTTGTGCAGACCCCAAGAAAGACAGCAATGCGATCTGTTTATTGGTGTAGCGTTGCCCTTCATCCAGAGGAAATTGCTCAAGAAGTCATTGACGATATAAAAAAGAAAGAGGACGAACTAATCAAAGGAAATCACAAATCGAGACAGGAGATCGAAGGTAAAATACGACATTAAGAGGTGAAACTCTTCTAGCTATTTTGTAAGCCTGTCTAGTGAGTGGCCAGTCTTTATTGTTATTTTTTAACTCGACATTGAGTGGGTGATCGAAGAATGTCAATGACAAAGAAAACACTGATTACTTGATGTCAATGATACGAGTTTGTCAGTAGCTGTGCTGGCTATTATATCAAATAAGTTGATTTTTATATGGTGAAGAGGCCCATTGAATTGTGGGATGAAAAGTAAAAAATGCCTAAACATCTGCAAATTCACCTTTCCACAATAATCTGAACGCCATTTAGTTTTTGACATCATAAAGATAAATCGTGACAGTTGATACTGCTGAGAACCTGTCCGAGAGCTCTGGGACGAGGTCAGATTGGTTGAGACTGAGTGAGATCTTCCATCTTTGGGATTAGCGGATTAGAGGACTTGTCGCCTACACTTGAAGGATCATGACAGGTTAGATTGCTAAACTAATGCATTGTATTTCATATATTCTCTCCCAACAGTTTCTGTGAGATTCGCTGGGGAGCAGTGGCTGGCGCAGTGGTGAGAGCACTCGCCTTCCACCAATGTGGCCCAGGATTGATTCCTGAATTCGGCTCCTTATGTGGGTTGAGTTTATTGGTTTTCCTACGTCTGCTCCGAGAGGTGTTTCTTCGGCTACTCGGGTTTTGCCCTTTCCACAAAAACCAACATTTGATTTGATTTGTTCTGATTTCAGTAGATTTGTAGTCTCCCTAATTAGTAGAGCACTTGTGCCCGGCTAAATAATCGTGAGAGTTGAATAAGTAAATATTATTATTCGCTAAACGTAATCCATGATCCTTAGCAGCTCACATTCACAGACGACCAGGTTGCAGACTTCTTAGAAGAAATGGGCTCATATTTGGAGAGGCATTTAGCCGAAGTAGATGCTGTAAGTATTATTCAGTTGTATGAACAATATCTATCATAAACATCGAGTCGGGTTTTGATTAAACTCGTTTTATTTGTAACAGCGATCGATTCGAGAACTGAACAAAGTTCATTGAACACTCACTTAAATTGAAATCAAATTGTCAATCATTATATGTGTACAAAAAAAAAAAACTATTTTTCGAATGTGCCTTTATGTTTCTGACGAAAAACATAAGCAAAAACGTTCATGACAATATCAATGGCAAGCTTGCATGCTTACCAAACAGTTTATCATCCTCAGCTAAGTATGCAAACTAACTAAGAATACCCCAACAGATTAAACTAGCAACGATTTTCCTTTATATAGACTACATGTAAGGCTTTTTTATTTTCCTTATCTTTCCAGAAAAACTCTCGGATGCACTTTCTTACTTGTTGGTAAGCGCTAACTGTAGATGATTTCTATTGGGTATTTTTCTTTAAAAGAAATCTGTCAATAATTTTGTCATTCTGTGTTATTAATACTGGGATCGCATGGTAATTCTAGCTGTGATGTTCCTCCGAGAGCAGCCAACAGTGAGGGATTTTCTTGAATTTGGTAAATGTTGATCTTTACTGAGCTGTCTTTTACTAAACCAATGTCAGAAACGGATTTTTTCCAATATAAGTTAAATCTGTAGGTTCTGGGAACACTGCGCAACAAGAAAGGACGAGAAATTCATCGCAGTCAAATATTAAGGAGTGAAATAAATTATTAAGCAAAAGAAGTTTCTTTGTTAAAGTTTGTTTTTGTTGTCTTTTACTTATTCTCTGTGAGGTTGCATATTTACCTAGTTAGGATTTCGAGTTTGAGTTGTTTTTCAAGAACAGACGTGACATACATAAATTTTTCGCAAAAAAGGTGCCCGAAAGATCCATTTAAATGAGGAATTTCATTTCTCTTGTTTCAGAATTCTTCCCTTCATATTGTCTGGGAATGATACCAGAAGGAAAGCACTGGCAAAATCAATACTGTTATGTGTGTCCTTTTATGTACACAAAAGGACGTATTTGTGGTCAGTGAGGAGCTCAGAGGTTGGGGAATGTGCCCAGGGTGGGAACACCGGGGGTTTGCCGGAATAAAAAGGGGAGAGGGCATGGTAAACATAGAAGTGAACCATGCCCTAATTGCTGGAAAGTACCGTATGGTAAGTACAAATCAATGACAAGTTCCTAAGCTGAATTACAGCCATTAATTGGCGTCTAGTGATTAGTGTTCTCG